>NW_028318035.1:1510000-1785000 GCF_062004578.1 Staurois parvus | reverse complement strand
GCTCTCTGTCTCAGTAAGAGGACCAGATACAATTTTTTTTGTATATATGAAAAAAAAATGTCACCTTTGGACTTAAAGTGGTAGTGAAAAAAAAAATCTCCTGCAAAATAATGTCATAATGTGGTAGTATGCATCGCATACTATCACATTATGAAAGACCTACCTTAGAACGAAGCCCTCCAGGGGTGCGCTGTCATCGCTGACAGGGCTTCCATCTGCACCTGGTCTTTCTTCCAGGTTCAAGGGCTAATTGATTGGGCGAGCCGTGATGATGTCACTCCCAGGCATGCGCGCGGGAATCGGCTGCAGGGACTATGAATATCTACTAAACTGTGCATGCTTAGGAGAGATTCCTTTTACCTACAGGTATGCTTTATTATAAGCTCACCTGCTGGTACAAGTGTCCATTGGGAGTTTACTTCCATTGTAAAGAGGAACTTAACTGCATCTGAGCACCACAAACTCCAAACAATATTCAATTTATTTTATATTCAAGACAAACTCGCCCATCCATCCATGTCTCCAGCATTTCTAGGTATGGCCATTTCTAGTAAGGGTAGATGATTCATGTAACATTTATTCTTTGGAATCTGTCTGCCCTTGGCTCATGCATTCAGGCAAGAGGGTGTGCTTAGCTGAGAAAGCCTCCTCCTCTTTCTAAAAGAAAAAATGCCCATAAAGGTTCTTGGAATATATGACATCGTTTTTGCCTAGAAAACTGGAAGCAACTGAAGAAATCTTACAAAAAAAAAAGGGTAAAACAAGTAAATCTAATATACCTTTCTATCTATTTACTAAGTCTAGCCCCATAAGGATTAAAAATAGTCAATGTTTATTGAGATAGGTTAGTTCCACTTTAAGGCATTCTGCTAACAAAGGCACTCCGTTCTCTTGGTCATTTAGGGGTTGAACTGAAAGTTGATATTCTAGTTGGTGATGATCTGTCCATTCCTGATCCTTTCATTCTTTACTTAGAGCTTAGCCTGGATCATTAATACATTTTACCACTGGATGGTGACAAAGAACTGTCAACAGATCCATAGACTTCAGAAACCGAAATCCTGATTGGAGAAGAACAATACTCTGCAGTGCTTGCAGTCTAAGTTATTTATTATTAAAATTATTGTTTATAATTTTATAGAACGCCATGGTCACTTGTGGTGCTGAACAAAAGGGAATGTGTCATGCTCTATGTAGGTTCTTTGTTGTCTATATAGATATAATTTATGACACTACTAATTGTTTTTCATCTTGCCTCTGGGCCTGGAAAGTGATTGTAATTGAGTTTAGAGTAAATGTGGGCTTTTTTTTTTATACATTATTTTTTTCAATGTATTATATTGTCTTAGGCTGAAAATATTTGTGTTAACACTTACCAATTGTTAAGATGCTTTTTTGCAGCATGGTGTAAATATTTTCCGTATATTTTTTTGGGCTAAAAAACAGATTGTATTAGTTTTATTCAACGTAATCAGAAAAGATTAAAAATTGAGTATAAATTGTTATATTTACCACTTGTACCCAGCATGTGGTGCACAGTAGGCTATTCTGCACCATTGTGAGTCATTTACAACTATACTGTTAACAGCTGGTAGTTTATTATCCTGCTTTTTCAGATTTATTTATGCACACAACCCCATAATGACATAGTGAAAACAGAATTTTAGAAATGTTTGCAAATGTATTAAAAAAAGAAAAACTGTAATATCACATTGGAACAAGTATTCAGGCCCTTTGTAACAACACTTGAAATTTAGCTCAGGTGCCTCCTATGATTGCTTGATCATTGCTGAGATGTTTCCACACCTTGACTGAAGTTCACCTGTGGTAAATTAAATTGATTGGACATGCTTTGAAAAGGCACACATACCTCTATAAAAAGCCACACAGCTGACAATGCATACTGTATCAGAGCAAAAGCCATGAGGTCAAAGGAACTGCCCCCAGAGCTCAGAGACAGGATAATTGCAAGGCACAGATCTGGGGAAGGCTACAAAAAAATCTGCTGCATTTAATGTTCCCAAGAACACAGTGATCTCCATAGTTCTCAGATGGGAAGAGTTTGGCACAACCTGGACTCTTCCAAGAGCTGGTCGCCAAGTCAAACTTGGTAATCGGGGGAGAAGGGCCTTAGTAAGGTAGATGACCAAGAACCTGATGGTCACGCTGACTGAGCTCTAGAGATCTTGGCTGGAGATGGGACAATGTTCCATCGCTGCAACCCTCCACCAATCTGGGCTTTATGGCAGAGTGGCTAGATGAAAGCCTCTCCTCAGTGCAAAACCCATGAAAACATGCTTTGAGTTTACAAAAAAGCACCTGAAGGACTCTTACTGTGAGGAACAAGATTTTCTGGTCGATGGAATGTACTACTAGAGTAGTGTAAGCAAATCTACTGTGTATGACTCATGGTAACTGTGTGAGTCAGTTATTGAGGTCGGGTTACTGCATGTCAAGCTGGATGGCTTAACGGGTTAGGACTTAGTCGCTTCCATGTGATTCTGGAGGACCATTGGAACTTTCCAGAAGCCAGTGGGCAGAAGAGGTGGATACCTAATCTGCATGTTTGTGGGAGTCTAACCAATCCCAGGTTTGGAGGCCTTGGTAGAGTGGTGGACCAGCCCATAAATATGGGAGAGTCGGGTTGTCACTGGAGTTGGTGGAAGATGGAGTGCTGAGGAGACTGTTGATGGCCTGGGAGGGGTCCCCTAGGTCTAGGAGAGGCCAACCTCCAGGCTGGGCTCAGGAGGATTCATTCAGCATCATGGCATGAACAGGATCAAGGCGGAGCAAGAAAGATAGAGTGAGTACATCAGCACACCCAAGAATTTGCAAGGGTAGAAACTGCCATATCTAGCAAGCTGTGAAAGGACAGCACTGTGATTAATCCTTTATATTTGTCCTGGGAGATCTTTAGCGCAGCCAGCAGGGCTGGTAGTTTCTGCAGGCTTTGAAACTGGGAGTAGCTCTACAGGGGAGAGGAGACATCTCTGCATGTAGTTTGCAGCAAGCTAAGCTAATTGTCAATGGGTGTGAGAGTCCGTGACCCGTATGGAGCATTTGCTACTGATCTGCAAAAACGGACGGCTTTTCAGGAAAATAAAAGTCCAGCATCTGTTTCTGTAAATAGGAAGTTGCCCCTGTGCATTGATTCAGCAAAATTGGGTATTCCATAAACCCTTTACCCTATCTAAGTTATTTCCCTGAACAAAAACCAAGTTCGAGGACTATTCACTAACTGTGGATGCAAGTGTGGAAAATGTGTGTTGCCTGGCTGTGCAGAGTTAAGGGGGATCTGGAATCACAGTGGCCCTCAAAAGGGTAGCGATACACAAGATTGAACTGTTTGGCTCCTGTTCCAAACATTATGGCTGGAGGAAACCAGGTACTGCTCATCACCTGGCCAATACCATCCCACCAGTGAAGCATGGTGGTGGTAGCATCACACTATGGGGGTTCAGCAGAAGGGACTGTGAGTCAGGGTTCACAAAAACCTGAAAAGAACAAAGTACAGAGATATCCTCAATGAAAACCTGTTCCACAACACTTAGGACCTCAGACTGGGATGAAGGTTCACCTTCCAACATGACAACGATCCTAAGCATACAGCCAAGACAACATGGATGTGGCTTAGGGACAACTCTGTGAATGTCCTTGAGTGGCCCAGCCAGAGCCTTGACTTGAACCCTATTAAACATCTCTGGAGAGACCTGAAAATTGGCTGTCCACCAATGGTCCCATCCAACCTGACATGAGAGGATTTGCAAAGAAGAATGGCAGAAAATCACCACTCCAGGTGTGCAAAGCTTGTCACGTCATACCCAAAAAGACTCAAGACTCTAATAGCTGCCAAAGGTGCTTCAACAAAGTACTGAGTAAATGCTCTGAATACTTAAGTATTTGTGACATTTCAGTTTTTTCTTCCTAATAAATTTACAGACATTTATAAAATTCTGTTTTCGCTTTGTCATTAAAGGGTACTGAGTGTACAATAATGAGAAACAATGAATTTAAACAACTGTAGTATCAGACTGCAACATAATAAATATGAAAAAAAGTGTAGAGGGTCTTTACTTTATGAATGCACGGTATATACCAGGCCTAAAAGGAACTTATCTCTTTGTGTCCTCATAAAACATAATCACACAGCCACTGAATCCAGTATTGTCTGGTTTTGATCAACTGAACTGTTGCCACATGTCAGGTCACATGCCAACATCTTTCTTTGTGATGTCATCAGGAGCTGGCTGTCTCAACCTGGTTCAAGGAGCTGACCCCAGATGACACCTTGCCAGGTCCGTTGTCCTCCGGCCACTGCGGTTGAAGCTGATCCTACCTAGGATATGCGTAGCCCACAACCCAGGAGGCTTTAGGAGTGGAGGAGATGTCATTCTCGCCTAGGCAAAATGGAGATGAGCGACAAGTTGAAGTGTAAAAATTAACAAAAAAGTTGAATAAACAAACAAAATAAAATCAGAATCTGGGAAGGGGGTGCAGGAGATTGCAGGAGTGAAAAGTGTTTTATGCGAGTGAAGGTCCACTTCAATCAAAAATTCTAGAACAGAATATGAACTGCATGGTGTTATTTCTTTTTAATGCAAATCATGTATGGTATGTAAAAAGGTGAAAAATGAACTCATAAATACTTGAGACCTTTCATCTAACAGTATGCATTTAAATCTCCTGACTTGATTACACTGTGTGATCTAATACTTTAATATTCACAGCTTCTGCAGCAGTTTTGTCTTCCTTGCAAGGCCTTTATAAATAATAATTGCATGTTAGTTATTGTGCATTTCAATAACAAATACCAAAAGGATAAAAATATGAAATTTGCATATGTTTTAATTATGTTTGGCTGTGCCACAGTTGAGTTAATGAATCTGCTGAAAAGCCCATTCAGAGATGTCATCACTCAGATTAAACCAATTATTTCTAATGTATTGGACGGCCTGTGACTAACTGAACCAAGAATGGGTGCAAACTTCATATTATTGACTAGAGCTCAATTAAAATTAATTGTTGCAAATGTAACACTCCCAGAGACTTTATAGATACACTAATGGATTTTGAAAAGTGGTTTCAGCATCCAACAGACAGGATAGCAGGGTGATTTTTTAATGTATTTTTTGTTATTTGCTGAGTGGGATGGGGGAAGAGACGAAAAGGGGCAAGGATGCCCCTGTTTTAAAAGATGGAAAAATAAAAAAGCATCAGACCAAAATTGGATGAAAGAGACCAAGAGTGTCTTAGATGCTGGTTTAAAAAAACAAAAAACTCATTAAAAAACCCAACACATTTTGGGGCAACAAACTTGTCACATGAACTTCAGTTGTTACATAGTTAGTCTGGCTCAAAAAAAGACAAAAGTCCATCCAGTTCAACCATTAAAAAAATCCTATACCCACAGTTGATCCAGAGGAAGGCAAAAAACAGCAAAGCATGATCCAATTTGCTCCTGCAGGGGAAAATAATTCATTATTGCCAGGAGGCAATCAGATATTCCCTGGATCAACTTTACCTATAAATGTTAGTATCCAGTTATATTCTGTGTATCCAAGAAAGAATCCAGGCCTTTTTTAAAGCAATACACTGAGCTGGCCAGAACCAACTCTTGAGGGAGTCTATTCCACATTTTCACAGCTCTTACTGTGAAGAAACCTTTCCATGTTTAGAGATTACATTTCTTTTCCTCTGGACATAAAGAGTGCCCCCTTGTCCTCTGTGATGACCTCAGGGTGAATAACTCTACAATGCGTACACTATATGAACCACTGATGTATTATACATGGATATCATATCCCCCCCTTATGTAATATACATGGAGATCATATCCCCCCTTAATCTCCTCTTCTCAAGAGAAAATAAATTCAGTTCCTCTACTATTTCCTCATGGCTGATCTCCTCCATGCCTCTTATCAGTTTGGTTGCCCTTCTCTGCACTTTCTCCAGTTCCCCAATGTTCTTTTTGTGAATTGGTGCCCAAACCTGAACTGCATATTCCAGATGAGGTATTGCTAATGACTAGTACCGGGGTAATATGATATCTCTCTCTCTGGAGTCTATACTGCTTTTAATACAAGAGAGGATTTTGCTCGCTTTAGAAACCACAAGCTTAACTAGACAATCTACAATTTCTGGGGAAATTGTGTAAAGTGTTCTTGCCGCAACCTTTACCAAATGATTGATGAAATGTAAGCAGTGCACATTGCAAGCCTGATAGTGAGAAATGCATTTCAGCTTGTATTTTGAAGCTCACAGTCCAGCCTGGTGAGTCATCTGCCTCTTGAGTGACCTTTGGTTGCTGCACCTGGAGAGGGCGGAGTAGGCTCACTGTGCTGAGACAGCTGGGTTGCTATGACAACTCACTCTGAGAGGAATGTCAGCATGCGTGTTCTAAACAGGCTTTTTAAACTTGCCAAGTTCAATTGCGTGCTAAAATTAGTATTAATTAAATATTAAAGAAAAGAAACATAGTGTCTTATCCGGGATATCAATTATTTATTTTTATTTTTATTTTAATTTTTTTTTTATTTTAATTTTATTTTAATTTAAATTTTTATTATTTTATTTTATTTTTAATTTTATTTTTATTTTTATTTTATTTTAATTTTATGTTTATTTTTATTTTAATTTTAATTTTATTTTAATTTTATTTTTATTTTAATTTTATGTTAATTTTAATTTTATTTTTATTTTTATTTTAATTTTAATTTTATTTTATTTTTAATTTTATTTTTATTTTTAATTTTATTTTTATTTTAATTTTAATTTTATTTTTATTTTAATTTTATGTTAATTTAATTTTATTTTAATTTTTATTTTAATTTTATTTTTATTTTAATTTTATGTTAATTTTTTATTTTGATTTTAATTTTTTTTTTTTATTTTATTTTTAATTTTATTTTAATTTTAATTTTTATTTTTTTTATTTTAATTAAATTTTTATTTTATTTTTATCCAGACTGAATAATAATACCATCTCATTTATACAGAAGGAACTGTCATTCCCACTGCAAATATTTTTTATTTATTTTAATTTTTATTTTATTTTTATTTTATTTTTAATTTTTATTTTGTTTTAATTTTAATTTTTAATTTTATTTTTATTTTAATTTTATTTTATTTTTATTTTTATCCAGACTGAATAATAACACCATCTCATTTATACAGAAGGAACTGTCATTCCCACTGCAAATATTTTTTATTTATATTTTTCATTCATAGTTTTTGTTTTTTCACATTGATAAATTAATTTATTTTATATATTTACACAAATCATATATTTAAGTATAATTAATTGATGTAATTATTTGATTATCGGTGGTACACTTATGAATTCATTATATCACATAAGGTAGAATATATTGGAGCGCGGTACACTACTGGCATTCGTGAACATTTTTAGTGACAGCAGGGTTAGCTGAACGTTTTGATATAAGATATGTGTAGGTGGGCTTGAAAATGAAAGAGTGATGGCAGTTTACAAATCATGTTCTGATTTTTCTGATTTTTCCTTTGCACACTCTAGCTGTGCTGTGCTGCTCAATGCATTCCTATGGGAAAATTTCGCCGCAAAAACCGCGATATTTCTTGAACGATTCGGCGAAACGTTCTACAAAGTAATAGCAATCCGATCGGGATCAATGCGCACGTTTTGATATATTACTTGTCTTTGTAGTGTAAAAACTGTGGGAGGAGTTAGCGTGGCAAATATGGCTATAATAAGAAAAAGAATTAGATTTCAAATATGGCAGAGAAGAGCGGTTAAAAACAAACTGCTTCAAATTGCTTACTTCACTGGCGTCTTCACAATTTCTGTGGAAATTGTGTGGTGTTCTGGCCTCCACACAACTGGAGTGGGCAGGTTAGCTTTTGTCTCTCTGCTTCCTGCTCACACAGCTGGGTTCCTATGGCAACTCCCTCCACACCAAGGGCAGAGTCATGGTTATAAACAAACTGCTCCAAGTTGCTGACATCACTGGCGATTGCCATCTTCAAACGGTTGTAGTTTTAAAAGTATAAATGGTACCGTGAAAAGGCTTATATTGTGACAATCACAAGAAACAGACCTAAATTTTGATATATAGTATGTCTCTGCAATATTAAAAATGAAGGCACAGTCGCAGTTTAAAAACGTCCCTTAAAATTTCTTGTGTCTAAAGTGGAGTTTCAATGAAAGTCAATGGGAGGAGTGAGGTGCAAACAAATGGTCATATTCTGAAAACTATCAGGAGTATGTCCTAGCCGTGAACATTTTTAGTGACAGCAGGGTTAGCTGAACGTTTTGATATAAGATATGTGTAGGTGGGCTTGATAATGACATAGTTATGGCAGTTTACAAATCATGTTCTGATTTTTCCTTTCACATTGTAGCTTTCTCACTCTAATGTGACTCAGCTGCCCCCTGAGTGACCTTTGCTTGCACCTGTTACCTCAGTCAGTCACAGGTGTTTGAGAAGCTGTGCTCTAAACAGGCTATTTAAACTTGCCAAATTCACTGGCGATTGCCATCTTCAAACGCTTGTAGTTTTAAAAGTATAAATGCTACCGTGAAAAGGTTTATATTGTGACAATCACAAGAAAAAGACCTACAGTTTGATGTATAGTGTGTCTCTGAAAGATAACAAATGAAGGCACAGTCGCAGTTTAAAAACGTCCCTTAAAATGTCTGGTGTCTAGAGTGGAGTTTCAATGAAAGTCAATGGGAGGTGTGAGGTCCAAACAAATGGTCATATTCTGAAAACTATCAGGAGTATGTCCTAGCCGTGAACATTTTTAGTGACAGCAGGGTTAGCTGAACGTTTTGATATAAGATATGTGTAGGTGGGCTTGAAAATGAAAGAGTGATGGCAGTTTACAAATCATGTTCTGATTTTTCTGATTTTTCCTTTGCACACTCTAGCTGTGCTGTGCTGCTCAATGCATTCCTATGGGAAAATTTCGCCGCAAAAACCGCGATATTTCTTGAACGATTCGGCGAAACGTTCTACAAAGTAATAGCAATCCGATCGGGATCAATGCGCACATTTTGATATATTACTTGTCTTTGTAGTGTAAAAACTGTGGGAGGAGTTAGCGTGGCAAATATGGCTATAATAAGAATAAGAATAAGACTAGACAATCTACAATTTCTGGGGAAATTGTGTAAAGTGTTCTTGCCGCAACCTTTACCAAATGATTGATGAAATGTAAGCAGTGCACATTGCAAGCCTGATAGTGAGAAATGCATTTCAGCTTGTATTTTGAAGCTCACAGTCCAGCCTCGTGAGTCATCTGCCTCTTGAGTGACCTTTGGTTGCTGCACCTGGAGAGGGCGGAGTAGGCTCACTGTGCTGAGACAGCTGGGTTGCTATGACAACTCACTCTGAGAGGAATGTCAGCATGCCTGTTCTAAACAGGCTTTTTAAACTTGCCAAGTTCAATTGCGTGCTAAAATTAGTATTAATTAAATATTAAAGAAAAGAAACATAGTGTCTTATCCGGGATATCAATTATTTATTTTTATTTTAATTTTTTTTTTATTTTAATTTTATTTTAATTTTTATTATTTTATTTTATTTTATTTTTAATTTTATTTTTATTTTTATTTTATTTTAATTTTAATTTTATGTTTATTTTTATTTTAATTTTAATTTTATGTTTATTTTTATTTTAATTTTATGTTAATTTTAATTTTATTTTAATTTTAATTTTAATTTTATTTTTATTTTATGTTAATTTTAATTTTATATTAATTTTTATTTTAATTTTATTTTTATTTTAATTTTATGTTAATTTTATTTTGATTTTAAATTTTTTTTTAATTTTAATTTTATTTTTATTTTAATTTTATTTTTTTTTTAATTTAATTTTTTGTTAATTTTATTTTTATTTTAATTTTTTTTTTATTTTAATTTTATTTTTATTTTAATTTTTATTTTTATTTTATTTTTAATTTTATTTTAATTTTAATTTTATTTTATTTTTAATTTTATTTTAATTTTAATTTTATTTTTTTTTTATTTTAATTAAATTTTTATTTTATTTTTATTTTTATCCAGACTGAATAATACCATCTCATTTATACAGAAGGAACTGTCATTCCCACTGCAAATATTTTTTATTTATTTTAATTTTTATTTTATTTTTAATTTTTATTTTGTTTTAATTTTAATTTTTAATTTTATTTTTATTTTAATTTTATTTTATTTTTATCCAGACTGAATAATAACACCATCTCATTTATACAGAAGGAACTGTCATTCCCACTGCAAATATTTTTTATTTTTTATTTATACTTTTCATTCATAGTTTTTGTTTTTTCACATTGATAAATTAATTTATTTTATATATTTACACAAATCATATATTTAAGTATAATTAATTGATGTAATTATTTGATTATCGGTGGTACACTTATGAATTCATTATATCACATAAGGTAGAATATATTGGAGCGCGGTACACTACTGGCATTCGTGAACATTTTTAGTGACAGCAGGGTTAGCTGAACGTTTTGATATAAGATATGTGTAGGTGGGCTTGAAAATGAAAGAGTGATGGCAGTTTACAAATCATGTTCTGATTTTTCTGATTTTTCCTTTGCACACTCTAGCTGTGCTGTGCTGCTCAATGCATTCCTCTGGGAAAATTTCGCCGCAAAAACCGCGATATTTCTTGAACGATTCGGCGAAACGTTCTACAAAGTAATAGCAATCCGATCGGGATCAATGCGCACGTTTTGATATATTACTTGTCTTTGTAGTGTAAAAACTGTGGGAGGAGTTAGTGTGGCAAATATGGCTATAATAAGAATAAGAATTAGATTTCAAATATGGCAGAGAAGAGCGGTTAAAAACAAACTGCTTCAAATTGCTCACTTCACTGGCGTCTTCACAATTTCTGTGGAAATTGTGTGGTGTTCTGGCCTCCACACAACTGGAGTGGGCAGGTTAGCTTTTGTCTCTCTGCTTCCTGCTCACACAGCTGGGTTCCTATGGCAACTCCCTCCACACCAAGGGCAGAGTCATGGTTATAAACAAACTGCTCCAAGTTGCTGACATCACTGGCGATTGCCATCTTCAAACGGTTGTAGTTTTAAAAGTATAAATGCTACCGTGAAAAGGCTTATATTGTGACAATCACAAGAAACAGACCTAAATTTTGATATATAGTATGTCTCTGCAATATTAAAAATGAAGGCACAGTCGCAGTTTAAAAACGTCCCTTAAAATTTCTTGTGTCTAAAGTGGAGTTTCAATGAAAGTCAATGGGAGGAGTGAGGTGCAAACAAATGGTCATATTCTGAAAACTATCAGGAGTATGTCCTAGCCGTGAACATTTTTAGTGACAGCAGGGTTAGCTGAACGTTTTGATATAAGATATGTGTAGGTGGGCTTGAAAATGACAGAGTGATGGCAGTTTACAAATCATGTTCTGATTTTTCCTTTCACACTGCAGCTTTCTCACTCTAATGTGACTCAGCTGCCCCCTGAGTGACCTTTGGTTGCACCTGTTACCTCAGTCAGTCACAGGTGTGTGAGGAGCTGTGCTCTAAACAGGCTGTTTAAACTTGCCAAATTCACTGGCGATTGCCATCTTCAAATGCTTGTAGTTTTAAAAGTATAAATGCTACCGTGAAAAGGTTTATATTGTGACAATCACAAGAAAAAGACCTACAGTTTGATGTATAGTATGTCTCTGAAAGATAACAAATGAAGGCACAGTCGCAGTTTAAATACGTCCCTTAAAATGTCTGGTGTCTAGAGTGGAGTTTCAATGAAAGTCAATGGGAGGGGTGATGTGCAAACAAATGGTCATATTCTGAAAACTATCAGGAGTATGTCCTAGCCGTGAACATTTTTAGTGACAGCAGGGTTAGCTGAACGTTTTGATATAAGATATGTGTACGTGGGCTTGAAAATGGCAGAGTGATGGCAGTTTACAAATCATGTTCTGATTTTTCCTTTGCACACTCTAGCTGTGCTCTGCTGCCACTCTAGATGCACCATTCATTCCTATGGGAAAATTTCGCCACAAAAACCGCGATATTTCTTGAACGATTCGGCGAAACGTTCCACAAAGTAATAGCAATCCGATCGGGAACAATCCGCACGTTTTGATATATTACTTGTCTTTGTAGTGTAAAAACTGTGGGAGGAGTTAGCGTGGCAAATTTGGCTATAATAATAAGAATAAGAATAAGAATAAGAATATACTTGTGAGATAACAATAAGTGTTCCTTGCTATGCAAGAACACTTAATAATGGCATGCAATGCCAACCTGCGATCTACCAGAACCCCCAGATCCTTCTCCACCATTGATTCCCCCATTTGTACCCCCCCCAGATGCATGCATATTCTTAGCCCCCAAGTGCAGAACCTTACATTTATCAACATTAAACCTCATTTGCCACATAGTTGCCCAATTGCACAGACCACTGAGGTCGGCTTGTAAGTTGGAGACATCCTGTAAGGACGTTAGTCCACTGCACAGCTTGGTGTCATCTGCAAAGACTGAAATGGGATTTATAATCCCAGACCCTATATTGTTATAAATATATTAAAAAGTAATGGTCCCAGCACTGAACCTTGGGGTACACCACTGACAACCCTAGACCATTCAGAGTATGAATCATTAACCACTACGCTCTGAATACCATCTTTTAGCCAGTTTTCTATCCATTTACATACAGATTTTTCCAAGCCTGTAGACTTTACTGTACACATTAGCCGTGTGTGGGGAACTGTGTCAAACGCTTTTGCAAAATCCAAGTATACCACGTCCACCGCCACCCCTCGGTCCAAGTATACCACGTCCACCACCACCCCTCTGTCCAGGTATACCACGTCCACCGCCACCCCTCTGTCCAAGTATACCACGTCCACCGCCACCCCTCTGTCCAGGTATACCACGTCCACCGCCACCCCTCTGTCCAAGTATACCACGTCCACCGCCACCCCTCTGTCCAAGTATACCACGTCCACCGCCACCCCTCTGTCCAAGTATACCACGTCCACCGCCACCCCTCTGTCCAAGTATACCACGTCCACCGCCACCCCTCTGTCCAAGTATACCACGTCCACTGCCACCCCTCTGTCCAAGGTTTTGCTCACCTCATAAAAAGAAATCAGATTTGTTTGACAACTTCTGTTTTTCATGAATCCATGCTATCTCATCTATGTGGTTTTTTATTAAACTCTCCAGTATCTTCCCAACTATAGAAATTAAACTAACAGGTCTATAATTACTTGGTAAAGAATTTGACCCCTTTTTAAATATTGGCACCACATTGGCCTTACGCCAATCCAGTGGTACTATGCCAGTCACTAAAGAGTCCCTAAAATCATTAGTTGTCTCATTGGAATTAGAAAATGTTAAAATATACAAGTGATATACATAGTAATACATCAACTAAAGAAAGTAGATATAACGTATAATGAAATTTTATCATGTACATTATTATATTCTATCATATAATTCTTTAAACCGGTGAAATGCTAGTTGCTTGGCTTTCATAATTTGGGTTTTTGACCTGGAACAAGTATGCAGCAAGTGTGAAGTCAGAAATTGGGTACAAAAACTTTTTCTTTTGCAAATTTGCTCCAGTTGAAATTCGGGCCACACATAATCTGATGTAACAGCTCCAACAAATTACAAAGTAACAAAATTGTTAATATAGTGTTGATTTACTAAAGGCAAATAGACTGTTCACTTTGCAAAGGAATTTTCCATATAGCTTGGTAAATGCAAAGAAAACCTGATCATGTGAAAGGAAAATAAAGATTTTTGCTTGCACATTATTGGATGATTGACGTTAGCAGAGCTTCATCTCATTCATCCTCCCTACGCGTTTCATCATAAGTGTGACATCCTCAGAGGACGTTTCGGGCTTCCTTCCTGTCTGGGTCCAAGTTATGATTACAGCCACAAGCAATTTTTGACGTTCATGTGTTAGCAAGGGGTCAAAATCAGTCTGGTGTGTGCGAACTGTTGTTGGTACTAGCACGGTGGAATTGGAGCACTATTTTTATTAATGTGAAGGAAACATGTGGGTGAACAAAGTATACGGACAACTGCACGTATGTTTGTGGGACTTTATTTGGATATGTGTTTTTCGTCTTGTATTCTTGGGCTGAATTTCCTTTACTTATTTATTCATTCATTTGTTTGTGGAATAATTGCCATCGCTGTTTGAAGCTATTTTAGTTCTAGTGACACGATTGATGTTTTGCTAACTGCAGCTGCACATATTTCGTTTATTCACTTTATTTATAATCATAATTTGGCAGAAGTGCTTATTTTGTTCCTGAATAGGCAATTTGCCTTTAGTAATTCAACCAAAGCCTGCGCAAAAGATATCACAGTAGCAAGCTCTTAATGTATTGATCAAAGCTGTGTGCGGCTCCTGGTGTCCTGACCAGGTTACTCATAGGGCTACAGCAGTGGAGACATTGGGGCTGATTTACTAAAGGAAAAAAGGCTGTTCAGTCTGCTCATTGCAAGGGGCGTTTCCCTTATGCCTAGTACACACGATCAGAAAATTGTACGGAAAATACCACTTTTGAAGCAATTGTACTATAATCTGATCATTCGTACACAGCCGTTCATGACAGTTCACGCAAAATTATCTGAAGGGACAAGCATGAAAATGTTTCTCACACGATACCAGAATTAAAGTATTACTAAACCCACAAAAGTAAAATCATTCTGTATATGCAGTAAAGCATACTTGTTATACTCACTGTGGAACCTAAGGGGTTAATCCTCTGCATTGTGTAAAAATGCTGTTTGATCCTTTCTTCTCTGATCTTCCCCTTCTTCCAGTGTCCCCTTCTTATCTCCTGATAAGACATATTGTATGGAGATAATCTGCACATCCTAAGTTTGGTGTGCATTGCTAGAGAGGTGTTTTTTTTTTCCTTGGGTGAGAGCTAAATGAAAACTCCTCCTACAAGCTTTAGCCAGTGCTCAGCTGCGCACTGGTAGAAGTCACAAGACTACTCTAACTGCTGATGAGAAAAGGTATTTAGCAGTTTGTATTTACTAAAATAATTGCATTTCCATGTTCTGTGTACTGTGGGAAACTGGATATAGTGAATGCAGGGTCCTGGGTTTAGTAACATTTTAATGATTTTCTTTTACTCGGTATAGTATTCGTCTGAAAAGAAAAAACCTGAAGACCAAGACCATGTATGCTGAGAAACGACATTACAACACAATACATTACATCACTTCCAAAGTTGTATTCTGTCTGAAGAGAATTGTTGTATCTTTAGTAACCTCTTCATTTTTGATATATTAGCATGCAAAAACAAAAAAACGGACGATCATTTGTCTGATATTCTCATTGTGTGTATGAGGCTTAAGTTTAATGAATGTGGTGAAAATTCATTTTGCAAGGAATACTCAAACACTTTCAAGAAAAATTAAAAAACAGTATATTTGCATGCAGATGATTGGATGATGGAAGTCAGAAGAGCTTCACCTAATTCACTAAGCGAAGGCTAAATTCCCTTGCAAAGTGCAATTTCCCTTGATAGGTGAAACGCCTATTTGCCTCTAGTAAATCAACCCCATTGCAGGAGGATCTAGGTATGCCTAGCATAAAGAACGTAAGTCTTGCAGGATATAACCAGCAAGTCTTTCCTTCTTAAACAGAACTTAACTTCATATCAGAACTTAACGCCGTATTTAGACTTTCCTCCCTCCAACATCCCCACCACCCATTACATTCTACAACCCTCATGAATGAGGTGGGCATACCTGGAGCCTCCAGGAATGTGCATGTCACATCTTAGGAGGCATCAGCTCCCATTTATGAAAGGAGTGGGGCTGGGCTGGCGGTGGATCATTGGGAGGCAGCTGCCTAAACCCAGAAGAGACATGCTCCTGCCGATGACGTTATGGAAGAAGATGGTGGCACAGGACCTAAGTGGTGGGAGCGGAGACAGCAGGACAACACTGGATCCTATGGTTGGGTATTAAGGATGACCCAACAGCAGGTAACCGGGGGCTTAAAAAAAAGAAGGGGGGGGGTTACAGTAAAGCTCTTTAAGTGGTTAAAGGTCAAGTCTGTGCAAAATTAAAGTGGTTGTAAAGGCTCAAGATTTGTACCTTCATGCATGCTATGCCAGAAGGTAAAAAAACCTATGTGCAGTAGTGCCCCCAGCCCCCTCAATACTTACTTGAGCCACATTGGGATCCATCAATGTGCACAACAGCCTCGGCTGTCCTGGGTCTCTGCCTCCTCATTGGCTGAGAAAGCAAGCGAAAGCCATTGGCTCCTGCTGCCATCAATCACAGCCAGTTAGTCAATGAGGAGAGAGAGGGGGCGAGGTCAAGCTACGGCTCTGTGTGTGCATAGATACGCAGAGCAGCGGGGGCCCCCCATAACAAGCTGCTTGCTATGGGGACACCCGACAGAAAGGAGGAGCCAGGAGAGCCTGGGGGGACCTGAGAAGAGGAGGATTCAGGCTGCTCTGTACAAAACCACTACACACAGCAGCTAAGTATAGACATGTTTGTTATTTTACAAAAAAAAAATTAACCGTTAGTGTCACTTTAAACAAACTCGTGAAGTACGTATCTGCAATACATGTTTCCCCAGTTGTGTCTGATGCAAAAACGAAAGAATACCTGCTGATCCTACCAGAAATCCAGTGAGCAGTTCACTTCCTGTACTGAACTGTCAACTCTGCTGCTCAGCAATCCCTAGCAGTGTTGTCAGCTCTGTCTTGAGTTCCTTCCTGGTGGACTACAGAACACCACCTGCTTATGTTATGAAGAATAGAAGATGGGGGGGTGTATGTTCTGGGGGGTTTATCAGCCCTGATTTGGGCTTTAAACTACATGGCGGGTAATGGTTATTTTTATACACAACACAATAGCAACAAGGTGCTACATAAACACATTATTTCCTGCGCCAACACTGCATGACTTTTTTTTTTCTAGGCTCTCTATGCAAAGGTCAAAAGCTGACACATGTAAACAGCCTCAATGTACTTTCTCTAAAACACAAAGCGCACATTTTATCCTCATCCAGTCTGTAATAATAATCAGGTGAGTGCTGGAACACAGAGACCTGCTGCCTCAGAGAAAGAAATGAATGTACATTATGTATACTTCCTGAATAATATTTTATAGGCAAACGATTTTCAGCTAATTTTGCCGTCAGCACAAAGAATTTCTCCTTGATAAAAGGTATCCTGCTGGCCTTTTTATAGACATAAAAAGTCTGATTTATCCTTGATTAGAGAGAACCAAGACTCTGGTTAGAGAAATTATATGTTTTTATTTAAAATTTTGCCGTAGGGTCTCAGCAAGAAAAATAAAGATTATTCTTTTTTCCAGAATAGATGTAGCCTTGGTCAGCCAATAAAATAAACCAATGACCACAATATCCCATTATAAGGACAAGTTAAGGCACCCATGCTGGAAACCTTACAGTTGTGTTAATTTATCATGACTTTTACATACTCAACAAACAAATTGTTTTGAATGTAAACATTGCTCCAGCATTAAAATAAAAGATGTAAGACCCTAACCAGTTTACCATCTGGGGATCAGAGATCTAGGCTTGGTATATATTCGGTGAGAACCTCTTTTGAAGGAAGCCCATACCTTATGCTGACTGTCAGTTATAAAGCTATGTAGGTTAATTGTAGGCAGGGCTTTTTTTCAGGTGAAACTTGGTGGAACTCAGTTCCACCACCTCTAGCTCAAGCCCTCTGCTCACCACTATCACTTGTAAGCACAGACGTCCAGCTTCTGTGTTTACAAGTGACAGCTTGTCTCCCAGTGGTGCCCCCAGATCTGATCTCCTGAGGGGCTCCCACTGAGAGCAGGATGGGGACAATGGAAATGCAGGTGCCCGAGGTGCAGTGCAGATGCCGACACCCCCACTGGATGATCTCCCTGCAAGTGAAAAAAAGGTGGAGCCACCTACAGTGTGAAGGGAGATATTAGAACTGTCTGGTTGCTTCAGCTTAATACAGGAACAAAAGTAAGACATGTGGAAGGTGGTGAAGCTTTTAAGGGGGGATATTATGGGGGTGAAGGGGGATTGCATGTGGAGGTCAGAGCAGAAGAGGGCTGAAAATGAGATGTGGGAGGGAGATGCAGAGGTAAGCAGATGTGGAAGAAGGCTGAACTGTATGTAGCGCACCCCTGAACTCTGCATTCTGTATGCAGCGCACCCCTGAACTCTGAACTATGTATGTAGCGCACCTCTGAACTCTGCAAGTAGTGTACCCCTGAACTCTGCACTCCGTGTGTAACCCCTCTCCCTAAACTCTGCCCTCCTAGACGTAATGCACTCATGGTATTTAGTACCCCTTTAAGACCCTCCCACTATTTGATGGTCGAAGGGTGTGTGTGTGTGGGTGGATGGTTTTGGGGGGTTGTGGTTGAGTTCCTGCACTCATTTTCTGAGAGGAAAAAAAAGCTCCTATTGTAAGTTGTAGATGATTCCATGTTTCTCCTGATTTTTGCTTGTTCATAGTCTTTTGGCCACCATCATTGTCCCGGCAAGTTTCGGAACCATTATCATACCTCATCCTGGTTTGCCCACTTCTCTAATTCATGGCTGTTGGCCTGCCTTGACTATATTTCTGCCTGGTATCCATCACATGGTATCCATCACATGATTATCAGTTGATCTATGAGCTAATAATCAGTTGACCTATCATCCAACTTCCAGGATTATAATCCAGTGTGAAAACCTGGGGGTGTTTTTAACGTAAACTGTTAGACAGGACCAAATTGGTTGTTTTGCAGGCTGGCAGGTAAGTGTGGCTGGGAAATTCTTTTTTTGTTTTGTGATGTGCATTGCCCTTCCATGTTCACCTTACTGCTAAGGCTGGTTATAGGTGGGGACATTTGCCATGTTTTGTGCAGTTGGGTAATTTGGATGCAGGGATGCATTGGATGCCTTTGCTGTCATTTTGCTATAGCTGGGCATCATGTGCGTCCCTTTAAGGAGGGATGGACTCCTCCAGGAATACCTGCCCTTAACCTATCCATTGATATATGTGCTCCTACTATGGAGGCTCTGTAAATTTTAGAGTTAGGGCCACAGTTTTCAGAGGACCCTTGATGCAGGACTGTGGCTTACGAATGTATTTGCGTTAAAAACAGAGGGTTTTGTTTGCACACATTTCCAAACTGTTAGGGCCAAATTGGTTGTTTTGCAGGCTGGCTGGTAAGTGTTTAAAATATACATATACTATAGTTTGTAGACTCTATATGTAGCGCTATTCTCTTGCAAAGGGACAACTTCCTTCCTATTTACAGAAAGAGATCCTGGACTGTTCTTTTTCTTGAAAGCGGTCAGTCATTACGGATTAGTAGTAGTGGCTCCTTACGGGCTAGGGACACTCAGCCCCCTCTGAAAGTTAGCTTAGCTTGTTGCAACTACATACAGAGATATCTCCTTTCCCCTGTAGAACTGCCCACAGCCTGCAGACACTACCAGGCCTCCAGCCTCCTCTGAAGAGTGTCCAGAACAAGGATAACAGGTTAAGCACAGTGCTGTTCTTTGATAGCTATCTACATGTGGCAGTCTCCTCCCTTCCCTGGGTGAATCCCTGGCTGTCCCATGTGGACCAGGGTTGCACCATAAAAAATTTTTGTGAATCCCTGGGTGTGTTGATGTACTCAGGCTGTTCTCCTTGCTCCCACTGCACCCAGGCCTTGATCCTGTTTCATACCATGATGCTGAATGGATCCTCCTGAGCCAGCCCGAGCTCACCCTGGAGGCAAGCTGCCCCCCCAGACCTAGAAGACCCCTGACAGCCTCCTTAGCACTCCATCTTCCTCCTGAGTCCCCTGCCAGTCTGACTCTCCTATATTTATGGGTTGGCCTCACCACTCTACCAGGGCCTCCAAACCTGGAGGTGGTTAGACTCCCATAAAATGCAGATTAGGTCTCCTCCTCTACCACCCACTGGCATCCGGAAGCTTCCATGGTCCTCCAGAACCAGGTAGAGGCGATAGAGTCCCAACCTGTTAAACCATCCAGCCAGGCCTGCAGTGACCCGACCTAATCACAGACTCGCACAGTTACCATGAGTCATACACAATACATTTACCTACACCACCTAGTAGCACACTAGAGGGTGCTACACATAACTTTTACACAGACGATATACATTGATTTGGATTATTTTTACCAAAGACAGGCAGCAGAATGCATTTCGGCCTAAATTTATGAAGAAAGATTATTTGTTTGCAAAATTTTATAACAAACTAAGAAAAGAAAAGTTCTGGAAAAACATTCTTTGGACGGAAGCTAAGATGGGCAGCACAGTGGCTAAATGGTTAGCACTTCCGCCTGGCAGTACTAGGGTCGTTGGTTCGAATCCCAACCCCGGCACCACCTGCCTGGAGTTTGCATGTTCTCCCTGTGACTGCGTGGGTTTCCTCCGGGTACTCCGGTTTCCACCTCTACTCCAAAGACATGCTGGTAGGTTAATTGGCTCCTGTCTAAATTGTCCCTAGTATGTGCATGTATGAATGTGAGTTAGGGACTTTAGATTGTACGCTCCTTGAGGGTTAGGGACTTATGTGAATGTACAATATATGTAAAGCGCTGTGTAAATTTACGGCGCTATATAAGTACCTGAAATAAAAATTTATTGTTTTTACTTTTATATAGCAAAAAATAAAAAACTTAGTGGTGATTAACTGCCACCAAAGGAAAGCTCCATTTGTGTAAAAAAAAAAAAGTTTCATTTGTGTATAGTGGTGCATGACCCAGCAATTGCCAGTTAACTAGTAGCCGACCGCAGATAGCCGAATGACGGCTGCACTGCGGCCGGCCAGTTCTGAGTGGACATCATATGACGTCCTCCCAGAACGCGCTCTCCTGCACGCCCCAGGGGGCACGCACCCAGCGATCTCCGTGATCGCTGTGTCCTACGGACACAGCTGATCACGTGATGTGGTAAAAGGCCAATCACAGCGGCCTTTTACCACGTGATCAGCAGTGTCCAATGACACGCTGATCAGAGGGAAATGCAAGTGTCGGTTCTCGGCTGCACTTTCCTCACGCTGTCAGATCGTGAGGAAAGTACTGCCGAGAACCGGCAGTTGTCAGAGCGGGGATCGGCACCGATCATCAGGGCACTGATGATCAGTGCCCTGATGATCGGTGCCCAGCAGTGCCACCCGCAAGTTCCGCCCACCTGTGCCCAGCAGTGCGCCCACTAGCTCCGCCCACCTGTGCCCAGCAGATCACCCACCTGTGCCCAGCAGTGCACCCACCTGTGCCACTCTGCAGTGTCACACACCTGTGCCCAGCAGTGCCACCCACCTGTGCCCACCCACCTGTGCCCACCAGTGCCACCCACCTGTGCCCACCCACCAGTGCTGCCCACCAGTGCCACCCACCAGTGCAGCCCAGCAGTGCTGCCAGTCAGTGCCACCAGTCAGTGCCCAGCGGTTGTGCCAGTCAGTGCCGCCAGTCAGTGCCAGGCAGTGATGCCAGTCAGTGCCGTCTATCAGTACCCATCATCAGTGTCACCTATCAGTGCTGCCTATCAGTGCTGCATATTAGTGCCGCCTATCCGTGACACCTCATTAGTGCTGTCTATCAGTGCTGCCTATCCGTGCCACCTCATTAGTCCTGCCTATCAGTGCCCTTTAGTGCTGCCTATCAGTGCCCATCAGTGCTGCCTCATCAACGCACATCAGTGAAGGAGAAAAATTAACTGTTTAAAAAATTTTATAATAGAAACAAAGAAACTTTTTTCTTTTTTCAAATTTCTTGCACTTTTTTTATTTATAGCACAAAAAGTAAAGTGCCCAGTGGCGATTAAATACCACCAAAAGAAAGCTCTATTTGTGAGAAAAAAATGATCAAAATTTCATATGGGTACAATGTTGCATGACCGCGCAATTGTCAATCAAAGTGCGGCAGCGCTGAAAGCTGAAAATTGGCCTGGTAAATAAGGGGGTATAAGTGCCTGGTAGGCAAGTGGTTAAAGTAGCTCAGTGCTGAATAGCATAAAATAGCCTGGTCATGAAGAGGGTAATTCATCACGGAAAACCTAAAGGCTAATACTTTGCTTCTACAACCAAATTATGGGGTCACTCTAAAAAGTTATATCTTTGATACTGCTGAAACCTACCAGCTGCTTTTTGGCTTCTACACATACCTATTACTCGGTGAGATAGCCCATCATAGTAATGGGACAATAGGAATATACTAGGGGGGTTAGGAGGTAAATGCAAGGTCCAACACTACCCTGCCTGTCTGGACCATTGGGGATTTAGCCATAAAATAAAGGTTTTGGGGCCTGCACTTTATATCTGCAACAGTGTATTATTTTTTGTTTGGGCTTCTTTTGGTACATCCAAAAGGATGCATCTTGGTGGTTATCATGCCAGCCCTACCATAGAGACATAACTTGTAAGAAAATCATGCAGAATTGTGAAATATTTATATAAAAGAGATATCAGTAGCAGTTTGTGTTCTGTTTAGTGAATTGTATTTTTTTATGCTATTGTTGACAATGTGCAATGTTTGTATGGCATTTGCAAATTACTATATTTATCATATACTTTTCCTTACAGCGGTTGTTATAGAGATGTTAGAAGCAGTTGGAACATAATTCAACATAGCGGTATTGTATTCAAGAGAGAGAACCTGAACTGAGAATGTGTGGGGGTTGCCATCGCTGAGCTGTCTTTCTAAAAATGCTAGTTCCCTGTCTACATACAGGTTCAGAAGGGATTGACAGCTTTGAATCAGTATGCCAGTTTAGAAATTCTGACTTCCATGGCTTACATACTTGTTCAAGGAGAGCGACCCTAAAGTGACATCTCATTTGCCTTAAGCGGAACTAAAATGATGCTGTACCTCATTGTGAGCATGCAATGTCTCTTCTGCAATACACCACACCTACTTGCCTGATCACAATGATCCCTGCAATATAAACTGAGGTGCATAGCTCATGCAGTTCCTTTTTGCCAGATTATTGTGCTCTCTCCAGCCAATATCTCACTCTTGTCACTCCTACTGCTGTCTGTCCCCTCACTGCCAATCTTTACCAACCTTTGACTTGTTCCTCGACTATGCTTCTGCTTAATCCCAGCCTGCAACTATTCTTTACTGACCTTTTGGATTTATCCTTGACTAAGCTTCTGCTTAATCCCAACCTGCAGCCACTCATTACTGGCCTCTGGCTTTATCCTTGACTAGGCTTCTGTCAAGGTCCTACCTTTCCTCAGAGGTTATGCTGCTCCATGTGCTGGCATCCATCTTAGGTTTCTGCAAAGCATGGTGGGAGCCTTTTATGCTTTCAGGCCTCTGCGGTCCCTCCCCCAGAGGGGTGTGGTTGATCACATTTAAGCCTGTTCTCTGCACTTGCTCTTTGCATTCATGTCCTGTATGGTCCCTTGCAGCAAGCTCTTGTTCTGTTCTCATTGCTCTCCTGGTAACCGACTCGGCTTGGACAAGACTATTCTCTGCTTTAACCCTTTACCTAACTTCCCGTTGCTGAACCCGGCCGTGACCTGGGTATTCTTTGCCTACCGTCTTGTACTGTCTGCTCCGTTCTTATAGACCCGGCCTGTCTGACCACACTACACGTTTTCCCATCTAGCTCCCACCAGCTGTACGCCATTGGCAGCAGCCGTTACTGCAGCTGGGGTTACTCGGGGGCTGCGACCTGGTCTCAGGCTGCATCAAGTCCATCCCCACCATCAGGGGCCCTGGTGAAGGGCAGCCTGGGACTTAGAGTCCGCGCCCTGAGGGACTCTGGTCTGTGGGTAGTGGCTGTCGTCAGTCGCTGTGTGAGCTTACCATAGGCCTGCCTGCCCATTCCATCGTTCCTGCCTTGACAGCTTCTGCTTAATCCCAACCTGCAGCCACTCATTACTGGCCTCTGGCTTTATCCTTGACTAGGCTTCTGGTTAATCCCAACCTGCATCCACTCATTACTGGCCTTTGGCTTGTTTCTTGACTACACTTCTGTTAAATCCAAATCTAAAACCACTCATTACTGACCTTTGCCTTGTTTACTGACTATACTTCTGCTTACCTTACCTGCTTTATCTGCTACTGGACTCCAGCTTGCTCCTCTCATGGTGGGGTAATCCTGAGGACCATGAGCTGGTACTGACAGGCAGCAGAACCCATCTCCACCATCAGGAATTCTGGTGAACACTGTTTCATAGTTAGACTCTGCATCTCAGGTGAGCCCATGCCATCCACAAGGTTGACCTGCTTATGTACTTATCTAGCTGGTTGGTGGGTGCCACTCTACTGCTATATCTACTGGCCTCTGAACTGAACTTCAGACAATGACAGCCAGCCAATGAATAAGCCTGAAAGCCAGCACACAGAAGAAGATGCTGACACTGGAGGAACCATTGGAAAGGTGAGCATCTCTGCCTTAAGTTTCACTTTAAAAATAGAAATTTAAATTCCAGTTCCATGCAACAGAAGAGCTGTTATACTAACCTTTATGGGCGCCCATGTCTCCTACCATTGTTATAGTCTCCTCTCCATCCTTCCATGTCTCCCACTGTCTCCCTAGCAGGACGGGAGAGAAAACCTTTTTAAGCATAGTTGGTGTTAAGCTGGAATCCCACTTTAATCGTGATTCATGTGTTTATCTGAAAAGGGACAGCAGTAATATAATAAAACGTACACAAGACACCATAGAGGTCACAAACAAATAAAACCTTGCCAATAAAAAAAAACAACATTTTTTACAGAGAATAAGTAGGGTTCTACGTTTTGTTAAAGCTGGGCAGTACTGGATAGGAGATACTTAGGGAGAATAACCTCCCCTGCATGCTGGTGACAATTCAGAACATCATAGTAATATCACAGATTAGACAATAAATCTATATCACTAGACTACCCAAATGTTAAACCGTAATTCAGATACAGGTAGGGTACAACTTTTTTCTTAAAAGGGGAAGGAATGGGTACGATTAGAAGAGCAAAACAAAAGGAGGGGGGGGAGGGGAGAAAAAAAAAGGTGGGGTGCGGAGGGGCTAGGTGAGCGGTAAGGGGCATAATAGTGCAATAGTGGCAGTTGTGGGATAGCTATATGATCGGTGGAAAATCAGTCCCTTGGACAGGTCTCTAACAGGGCCTTGCCCTTGTCGGATTAAACAAACATGTTCCAGTGGAGCCACGGTTTAAAATATCACTTATGTCTGTTCTGAGCAGAAAGCACCAGGTCTTCCAACTTGTTTATAATTTCCATCTTGTTAAGCAACAACAAAATAGAAGGGCGGTGCAAGTATTTCCATCTCTAAGTAATGCAGTATTTGGAGACGTTAAGCAGATGACGCAGGACCAATTTCTTATAAGTCTTAACAGGAATTTCAGAGAGATCTAGAAGAAAAAAGGTGGGGGTCATCCGGGACGGGATAATTTGTAAACTTTTGTTATGCACTTCTTTCCAAAAATGCTCTAGTTTTGGATATGGCCAAAAGATGTGGAGCAACCGCTCCTATATGTAGTGTTTTTTATCACATGATCAGTACTGTCCACTTTATAATCTAGTACTTGATTTTATTGCCACATAATTGCTTAACTGAGAACAAGCTATAAAATGTGTGTGTGTGCATGTATGTGCGCATATATATATATATATATATATTATACACAATAGCTTGAATATGTTATGGTAACCCACCCTTTGCAGCTATAATGGCTTCAACTCTTCTGGGAAGGCTATCCACAAGGTTTTGGAGTTTGTCTTTGGGAATATTTGACCATTCTTCCAGAAGTACATATGTGAGGTCAGACACTGATGTTGGACAAGAAGGCCTGGCTCACAGTCTCCGCTCTAATTCATCCCAAAGGTGTTCTATTGGGTTGAGGTCAGGACTCTGTGCAGGATAGTTAAGTTCCTCCACCCCAAACTCGCTCATCCATGTCTTTATGGATCTTGCTTTGTGCACTGATGCACAGTCATGTTGGAATAGGAATCGCCCCTTCCTGTTCCAACATGACTGGACACCAGTGCACAAAGCAAGATCCATAAAGACATTAATGAGCGAGTTTGGGGTGGAGGAACTTGACTGGCCTGTACAGAGTCCTGACCTCAACCTGATAGAACACCTTTGGGATGAATTAGAGCGGAGACTGCAAGTCAGGCCTTTTTGTTCGACATCCGTGCCTGACCTCACAAATGTACTTCTTGAAGAATGGTCAAATATTCCCAAAGACAAACTCCAAAACCTTGTGGACAGCCTTCCCAGAAAAGTTGAAGTTATTATAGCTACAAAGGTGGGCCAACTCAATATTGAACCTTACGGACTTGTAAGCTCCAAGGAGCAGGGCTCCGAACCCTCTTGTATTGAACTGTATTGTTGCTGTATTGTCTCCCTTTATTTTGTAAAGCGCTGAGCAAACTGTTGGCGCTATATAAATCCTGTATAATATTAATAATAAGACCGGGATGCCATTAATGTTCATGTGCGTGTAAAGGCAGGTGTCCCAATACTTTTGGCAATATAGTGTGTGTATATATGTATGTGTGTGTATATGTATGTATGTATGTATGTGTGCGTGTATATGTATGTATGTGTGTGCGTGTATGTGTGTGTGTGTGTGTGTATGTATGTATGTATGTGTGTGTATGTATGTATGTGTGTGTGTGTGTGTGTGTGTGTGTGTGTGTATATGTATGTATGTGTGTGTGTGTATATGTGTATATATACTGTACATACATACATACATATACACACACATACATACATACATACATACATATACACACACACACACACACACACATATATATATATATATAATGTGTTGTTTGTATACTAAAATAAAAAAAAGTCCATATAAAGTGTGAAGGGAGAAGGAACTGACCCTGAACAACAGTTTGTCATAGAATTAGGATGTAGTACTCTAAGAGCCTGAGTTATGCTTTTAACCGCTGCCAGTTCTTTTCACTTTTTGAGTCCTGTTTGCAGTGATTTTCTTTCACTACCTGTCACAACAGAAAGGGAATGGAAGTCTCTATGAATGGAGGGGGAATCCAGGACAGGTATCTCTGTTGAAAGATTTGCACTCACTGGTGACCATTTCAGAATTTTTGATTTCATCCAGTTTTCTCTCCCTGTGACGATGATGACCAGGACAAATCAAGCTGGTTACATTTTCCTAAACTATGGTATTGTGGGTTTTAGCTATATTTCACTGACTGGTACAAAAGTCTATACCTCACCCGCATCTTAAAGACTGGTCAAGCACCTGTCTGGTACAGAGCACTACAGATCATAGTTCCACACTTGCCTAAAGCAATTTAAGAAGACATTGCAGGCTTTCTGGAGGAATCTTACTAGCGTTTTAGGTCTATGATGCCTATAAAGGGGAAAATATAGTTCTGGAGGGTGAATCTACAATCAAACCTTAAAGTGAATTATTAAAGGGTAGGATATGACTCCAAAAAATAAATCCATTACGCACACCACAATCATCTACCACCAAAGCTCCGACATGGAAGTTGGAGGAACTCCACCTCTTCTCGGCTGCTGAAAGCCATGCTCTGCATGTTATGTTTGAGGGGCTCATTGGGACCATCCCAGCATCCTGGACACCTTTCAGCTCCAACCTTTGCTGCTGGCCAAAGCTAAAGGTCATCCTGGACTGAACACAGCACACAACGCAGACCCACAGATAAGCGATTTTACATCCTCCTCCTCTTGTGATTGTATTTCTATTTCTTTTTTGACTTGGGAAAAAAAAATATTACAGTATGGTACATATTTTGCCTTATTATTTTGCCTTTGTTATTCTTAGATGTTTATTGACCGTCATCATGAAACATAACATTATACCGATCCAAATGAATCATAAAAAGCATTAGTGAGTTACTGTTTTGTTAACATTTCAAAAGATTTTATTATGGAAAGCAGAAATAAAGGTCAGTTGTAAAACCAAACAGTCGGGCACATCTCAGTTAATAACAGACTAAGCTGCTCTTCATACATAATGTCTACAAATAAAAATTTATATTTTTCAGTGCAGCCTTTTATTTTGCCCTGCTGGGTATTTGAAATGTGCTTGTGGCTGTATAATTACAATTTTGTCGTAAAATTTTGTAATTTAGTCCCTGGCCACTGTGAGCTGTTAAATTCAGAAAAGGGATGAGGAAGATCTATAGTTCATGAAAGGAGGCTATTTATATTGCCAGTATGTACTGGTAGGATGTTAGTTGGTTTTTCATTTTTACAACCTTTTGTATCATATTTTGCAAATAAAAAAGAGCGTAATCCACCCCACTACCAGACAGTACAACTCAGTGTTGACCATTGATGGAACTTAGTTTTCAAATGCTCATGTGCTACATTTCATGCTTTGAAACCACTCGCTTTAACCCTGCAAAACAGCAGTTTCTACTTTTAACCGATTAGTCTAAGCCACTGCACAACAACCATCATCCCACCCTTTTACAATGGGGGTATCAATCTTATGCTCCTTCCTGCTTGGTGTTCTTGCCACTCACACCCAGAGCATGTCTGGTCAGCTATCCTAGACTCAACATAACGACAGCTACTCAATTCACTACTTCTCTCTGCCGCTGTAGACAAGAATGGCACTGGGTATTTTGAGTGCATATACTGTGAAACATCTGCTGCACCCTGTTCGCAGCCACTTTCTCTCTATATGCACTCCATTATGGGTTTACTGCTGTTAAGTCTGAGAAATGTATCATTGCTTGCTGTCCCATTAACTGTGTTGCCCCAGAAAATGAAATGGGGGGGGGGGGGGGGGGAATCAGTGGAGACCCAGATGGCAATAAAACCCAATGTTCTAACTCACAGGTGTCAAACTGGTGGCCCTCTAGCTGTTGCCAAACTACAAGTCCCATGAGGCATTGCAAGACTGACAGTTACAAGCATGACTCCCAAAGGCAGAGGCATGATGGGACTTGTAGTTTCACAACAGCTGAAGGGCTTCATTCTTTCCAAAAATGATTTAGCTGGAGATGAAGTGTGTTTGAAGCCAAAACCTTTTTGTTGTTTTGGACAGGGTGGTGATGGGCTAAATCCTGTCAAGTTTTTATTACGATCTGTGTCCCCACTGGAAGGATGTATGCTCTCTCCATTTGTGCCGGTGATCATTGTCACTGGGACTAAAAGTGAGAAAAATGCTAAATTTTTAGTAATCTGCAATATAGAAAGAGAAGTTGAATCTGCCAGTAGAGACATTTGTTTCAGTGACAACTGTAGGCAGGACTTCCATTAACAGAGATTTTCTTTCACTTCCTGTTGTGTCAAAAGCGTAATGGTTATGCGTACTGGGCGCACAAATAGCTGTATGTGGAGCAGTCATTTTGTTCATGTCACAAGTCTTCCATGCCATTTTGTACTAAGAAGGCATAGCCACATTGACCTTCCCCTCCCTCTTCCTTTAGTTTATACAATACAAAAAACTTGTAGCCAATGGCTGAACCTCCTTATCAGATCCTTGAGGGGACAGAGGCAATATCCACTCATGCCTATTAGCCTTAATCCACACTTCAGTCTACAAACCCCAATAAAAACGTCAGACTCTACAAACGCGAGTAACCAGAGTTTTAACAGATACTCATAAATAGTTCAGCTAGGGGAATGGCCAATACACATTCCTGATAGACTGGTTAGCAGCCAAGATTCTAAAACTTCAGTATATTTCATAACACATGAAGTAATAATAACACAGCCATAACAAATACATATTTACCTCCCTCAGTTAATTTTTAGCATTTTAATACCAAATATCCCTATATTAGAGGATATGGGGAACCACTGGCACCCAGTATCCCCGCTAGGTAAAGTAGACATCTGAAACCTGTCATATTTATATTCCAATATATATATATATATATATATATAAGCAAATTCCATGCTGGATAATAATATACAGTACATGTTAGCAGTCTGTAAACAGTAGGTATTCAGAGATAATAATGCCTTTAGGAAACTGTATGTAGAACTTAATTGTGATGACATCCCAGCACCTGCCTTAGACTGGATGATTGGTCAGATGGCCTCTTTCAACACCCCCCCCCCTCGATGTGAAGAAAAGTGGAATGTAACCACATTTTCGGAGCTTTGGTTTTAACATCAAATCCAGGAACACCTAACCGGGCTTGAGAGAGTCCCTGTACCATCTTTGCTAATTCATTGGACTCTGCTGAAACCAGGACATTGTTAAAGCGGAGTTCCACCCATTTTTTAAAGTTCCTCTGATTACATGGTCCGTGTGTTGTCCAGCACGATTTGGATACATTTTTTTCTCTTAATGTAAATACCTTAAAATCGTATTTCAGGATTGCACTTCCGGTCCCGGCCGCGTAGGTGATGACGTGTTAAGGTGATTCGCAACGTCTCCTGGGATGTCTTTTCCTGTATCCCAGGAGTCCTTTGGGTTCCTAGTGACTGAATATCGCATTACTTCAAAACCAGAAGTGACGCGAATGGGAGCAGTTTGGCGCCATTTTACCGGAGTCCAGTGTGGGAAGGAAGTGTAAGATCTGTGCTGTTCTAATTATTGTTTATTATTTATTTATTTCAGGTACTTATATAGCACTGTCAATTTACACAGTGCTTACAGTGCTTTACATACAGTACATATATATTGTACATTCACATCAGTCCCTAACCCTCAAGGGGCACACAATCTAAGGTCCCTAACTCACAATGATACATACACATACTATGGACAATTTATACAGGATCCAATTAACCTACCTGCATGTCTTTTGGAGTGTGGGAGGAAACCGGAGTACCCGGAGGAAACCCACGCAGGCACTGGGAGAACATGTAAACTCCAGGCAGGTGGTGCCGTGGTTGGGATTCGAACCAACGACCCTAGTACTGCCAGGTGGAAGTGCTAACCACTAAGCCACTGTGCCACCCATTGTTGCGGGGCTTGCTCCATTTCCAGACCTCACCTTCCTTCCCCCTGGTGTGATTTGATGGACAATTTGCCATAAAGGGGCGGGAACTTCCACCGTCCCCACCATTGTTATGGCAACCTGTTCTATACAAGTAGAGCCGAGCAGTGTTAGTACTGCGCAGTGCCAGATTGAGTGGTGCATGCTGGGATACAAAGCAGCACCAACTCCAGGGAAAAAAAGCCTTGCGGGCTTCAGATGCCCACAGACGTCATGGCACCTGCCTGCTTCTAAGATCAAGGTGAAGAGTTAAATATTTAAAATGAATTAGAAGCCTATAGCTTATAACTTTATCCAGTTGTTAATGTTCTTGGAAAGGCAATCCTTGGTCAACTTTTAAAAAAAATTTCTTCTGGGCACTGGAACTCCGCTTTAAGTATTCTCACTCTCAGCTCCGGTTTATTTCTTTGTTGCTTGTTGTCTCTGTTATTTTGTAATATCTCTATTTTTTTTGTAAATATTTTATTTTCACCATTTTTACCTTTTCATTATTAAACCCTACTTTCAGAAGTGTTGAAACGGTCTCTAATGCACTACCGCAAACTAAAAGAATCCTTGTCTCTTGAAGATCACTACTGTAAAGGATAAATCTCCAAATCTACCTGTCTGTGGTTACAGTGTGTAATTGTAATTGCAAGTTTTCTGAACGTTTCTGACTCTTTGGTAAAAGTTGGTGGTGGCAGATGAAAGTGGTAATTGCTTAGTTAACTAAACTCAGTAACAATCACTCTGTCTGTTGGCACCTACATTGTGGTCCCACAAGCTGGAAATTCTTTGTGTAGGGTGGGGCTGAGAGTGCCATTGTTGTGTGACAGAGTGGTGTGAGGTTGACCAGTCCTTTGTCACAAGTTGGTGAAGAGGGCGATGGAAAGACACCCACGATTTATCCCAAACAGCACAGCAAATTAATGGACATTTCCCCAGCATACAGAGGACACAAACAGGGTTTTAAATATCCTCTAGTTTGAGAATGAAAAAGGCTTTTGGATTCGATATAACTGAAAACTTTAAATGGACTATAACAGCCCTCTAACCTTTTTTTTTACCCTGGGGGGAATCCCTAAATATCCTGAAGAAGTCACGTGCTATTAACCGTGACGTAACGCGTAGATACGCCAGTGGGAGGAGGCTAACGGACTGCGCGGTGACGTCATATCCGGCGTCGGCGCCATCTTGGTCCACCTTTTCTCGTGAGGATCCACACAAGCCAGTACACCCATGGTGTGGTGCAAATGTGCATGTTCAACCACACAAATGTGAGTAGTACTATCAGTGTGGCTTTATTAAAAGGTTTTGCAGTTTTACACTATGTGGATCTTTTTTGTCCTATGTGGGGTGTTCATGCAGTAAGTGCGTATTAATATCTGGAGGCACCTAGTGGAAATCAGTTACCCATCAGAGGAGGAAGTACCACCACCACTACTGAGGAGACCCCCACAAGGTGTTGTGGGAGGATTATCTAAGAGGCAATTGTCTGGCTCATTGGTCTTGCGGGGCCTGGGCAGGAAGGTGAGGGGGCACCCCTGTCATTGTGGATTCACGTTTTAAGCTCGGAGCACCTGCATGAATTTTGTGTGTGTTTTTCACATAACAAGACGGATTTATATTACTGGGAGAACTCACAGCACCTGTGTTGTTTATTTATTGGTCTTTTTATTTAGTATGTGGATAGGGTATTTATAGCGCTGCACTGCTTTATAATTATAAATCCCTAAACTAGCTCACAGGTCTTGGGGAACCTTAATTAAAACCTATCCAATGGGAAATTGACACTTTTATATTGGTGCTCAGTAGGAAGAATGGTCCCCTTAGAGTGGGGGTAAGAATGCTACCCTAACCACGGAGAAGGAAGGTAGCCATCCTCTAACTGGAATTTGAAGATTTGGAGGAGGCTGAGAGCAACAGAATTGTAATTTTTGGGTTAAGAATACATACTTAACATTTTTAGTATTTAATGTCAATTTAGGGCTGACCTATTCTAGCTTCCCTTCAGGCTGGCTTGGAAAGCATAGAGTGCTGCTATTTAACCTTGCTAGGCTGAAGAAACTGCTGCAGATATATAACAGACCCTACACTCATTACTGTTTGTGAAAGCAAATTATATTTTTTGACTCCTGTGAATTTGATATAATTAAATATTTGTTGACTTTAGATACAATTCAGAAAGTATCACAGTGCCCATTCTGTGTAAAGCCCTCACACCCATTCATATACATGTTTGCATTGATTTCCTGCCGCTTCTTCTTGGCACAAAATGCTGGGTGCATCCAACCATGTGGGAACATGAGACCTACTCCCTAGCGGCCAATTGCTAAATCAGAATACTGTCATATTATGGGGGAGTGGAAGGAGGTTGGTCATGCCACCACTCCTCTCGCACCAGCCAACAATGCATATTTTGGTGGCACTGCCAGGTGGGATTGGTGGGAAATCGCTGGAGATGTATTAGTGTGTCGGAGTGGGCTTTATACAAGCTTTAACATGAATGAGCAACATGGCAGGGTCTCTTTAATAAACTTTAAATATGCAGCGCAGTAGTCTTTATCCACCATTCGAACAATGTTTATTTCAGGTACTTATATAGCGCTGTCAATTTACACAGTGCTTTACACATATATATATTGTACATTCACATCAGTCCCTAACCCTCAAGGGGCGTACAATCTAAAGTCCCTAACTTACATTCATACATACACATTTTAGGGCCAATTTAGACAGGAGCCAATAACCTACCAGCATGTCTTTGGAGTGTGGGAGGAAACCCACACAGGCACAGGGAGAACATACAAACTCCAGGCAGGTGGTGCCGTGGCTGGGATTCAAATCAACGACCCTAGTACTGTCAGGCGGAAGTGCTAATCATTTAGCCACTGTGGTGCCTAAATAATTCATTGTAATGTTTGATCAGTTCTTCTCTTTCGTCCACGTCCTGGGATATTAGCTACAGTGGCATGGGCTGTAAACTTCTTGACAATGTTGCGCACAGTGGACACAGGAACATTAAGATAAATTTATTGATACAGGTGAGTTTAATTATAAATTACAGAAGCATCACAAACTTGCAATTATTTCTTACAATTTTGAGAAGGTGCCAATAATTTTGTCCAGTCCATTTTTGGGGTTTTGCGTTGAATGTGTCAGATTTGGCTTTTTATTTCTCCACTTTTTTTGTGTCACACCAATACAAACAAAATAAATAAACATGAATGCCTAAACATTTGTAACTGCAACAATTTTCTGGGTGAAGTGGTGCATTATCTGACAGAAATGCAGGGGTGCCAATATTTTGGGCCATGACTGTATATATTCATGTGATATAGGGACCTAAGATTGTAAGCTCCTTGGGGGAAGGGACTGATGGGAATGTACAATATGTAAAATGCATAAATTGTTGGTGCTATTTAAAAACCTGTAATAAATAAATAAGATGAGCATGTTTGGATAGTTTATTAATATTACTGTTATTATTATTATTACTTGTAGTTTGGTGGAGTTAACTTTAAAATGTTTTTACTACAAGAGATGGGAATCTTGTAACATTTTACTGTTCGATGAGGAAGAAATTTGTTCTGCTATATTTGCCATGTTACCATCTAAGCTTTCAAAGATAGTATCTTGAAGAAAGTATTAAAAAAAAGTTATCTTTGCCACATTGACAGATGTGTTGGATCAAGAACGTCTTATCAGATCGGAATGTTAGTTTACAGAGCTGCAGTCAGATGGAGATTTCAGTGCAGCAAAACGTGTAAATTAAATGTCCCTTGCCTTTACCTTATCCTAGCTTTTTATTAAAGATGTGATTAAAAATGCTCAAACAACCGGATTAGTATAAAGAACACAAAACAATAAAATGAAAAACAAATATAGAAAGAACATTTAAACAAGACAAGAAAAATATCAAATATTGCCTTAGCTGAAATCTCCTTCCTGGTTATATAAGAGACAATCATGAGATTCTATTAATACTGTATGTTCAAAGAAAGATTGCTGTAGATTAACAATTCTGGTAGAATCTGGGGAAAATCCATCTCTTGGTATGATATCTGGGCTTAAAGTGTATCCAAACACAAAGGTGTAATATATTGCAATTTACCAGTCCTTGAATGTGATGGCTGCATTAGTTTTCTTTTTTTCCTTTATAATCACCCAGTGATCCTGCCAGTATCACACTTCCTGTCCTGGAGTGCCAACGCTGTAATATACAGTGTCTATGGAGGAGCAGCATTGTCACCCAAAGCTGTTCTTCTAGTTTGGGTTACATACATGTCCCTCTCTCCTTATCTGCAATATATAAGGGGGTGTTTTGTAGCCATAAAATGGCTGGTAAAGGCTGAAAACATTGTTTTAAGATCTCAGGTACAGCAAAAATCCAGGATAGGCAAAAAATCACCCATTAGTACATCCTCCTACACAAAACAGTTAATACAATTTTGAAAATCCTTTTAGGAGAAAAGTTTAATTAAATTTTCATGACTTCATCTCTGTAATTCAAAAGATAACCGCATCTGCTCTGCCAATGAGGAGGTGTAACAGCTGGGATTACATCATATCCTTTCCTCCCACTCTGCAGTAAAAGGAAACTACAGTTCCCATCAACCACAGGGAATTGTATTGAATGTGGGCGGGTACACTAGGCCTGTACATGTTGAATCTGTCTGAGAGTCTCGGTCCGCCCACCACTGCAAGCGGGTTGAATTACATCACTGCTTCCTGGAGAGACAACTACAGAATGGATGTGCCAAGAGTCTGGGGGAATAGGAGACATAGAAGCCACCGGTCCTACAAACAGGAAACCAAAGAAATGTAACGGTTTGATTTGAAAATGAATAGACTATTTCAGAGCAACTACTGGAAGAACCAGAAGATGGATGACTTATTCAGTCAGGGTAGGGAATCAGCAACAAGGCAGGTGAAGAAGTTTTTACCCAGAGTTCTGCTTTAAGTGTACAGGACATTACAAGGACACACAACTTCTGGCAGGATAAATATGAATATTTGTACTTGCCACACCAGCCTTTTTATTATTTTTAGTATGTTCCTCTGTTACCCTTCTCGTCTTGTTTCCAGTTGATACAGTCTTTCGCTAGCCATTTAGTGCTTCTCCATGCTCTGCTGTTGCTTTCATTTTACCACTGCAGAGACAGGGCTTACACTTCAAAAGACCAGAAAACATTTTCTGTATTGCCTGTAATAAACTACATCGTACGTGTATGTCAACTTATGTGTCTTGCTGAAGAATTAAGCTGCCTGCTGGTTCTGTCAAGTCAGCAAGTGACTATACTCTGTGCACAGACTGGGTCTCTGGAGGTATGTCTTGGCATATATTGGCATCTGAAACAGGACACTTGCAGAAAATGTACAACAATAAAATGGGTAAAAAACACACACAGTTTTTGACAATTCCTTTAATAATAATAGAAAAAAAACCACACACACAAATATTCCCATAATGCAAATTAATTGTCAACCACATCATCAAGTGACGATCCATGCCAATCACAATGCCCAATGACCGCCAATGTGCAAAAAGAAGAAAAAACTCTGCAGACCACTGGCATGATCTGACCCCGATGACTGCTTTTCTGCTTCTGATATCTCCAGCAGATGACAAATAAAATAAATAAAGGGGTGGGGTCTCCCAGGTGACGCCAATGCCCATGTTTAATCAACTACATCACTGGGATATGATATCCTGAAGAAGTCATGTGATTTAGCGCGATGTAACGCGTAGGTACGGGGGGTAGGAACTTCCAGTACGCGGTGACATCGCTTCCAGCGCGGGCGCCATCTTGGTGCACCCTATACCCATGTAGTACACCCATAGTGTGGTGTAAAGGCGAATATTGATCTACATACATGTGAGTGGGTATTTTTTACCAGTGTTTGGCTTCATTAAAAATGGTATTATACTAATGGAGGATGTTTTGTGTTTCATCGCTGGGTTCCTGCATGGAGGATATTAAGTGTTGCTGATGTCAGTGGCTGGAGGAAAGTTATAAGGAGAGGAAAGAGTGCCACCATTGATGACCACAAGTGGGGTATTGACCCACGAAGAGTACCACCTGTGAGGATCGTGGGGTGATCCAAAAAGCGTGCTGGTCCTGTGGGGTCTTTGTAAGAAGGTGAGGGGGCATCTTGGCCATCTGAGGATTTGCACCTATGATTAAGATCATACGAGTATCACCTGCATGTGTTTGTTGACCATTTGGAGCACGATTTGATTTGCTTGTGGACTTTATTTATTCTTGTATTTATATGTGGGGGATTTTGATGTGCATCTGGGTTTTATTGTGGATTTTTTTCAGTATGGTTCACATTTCTAGTCATTTCATCCCTGGCTAGGGATGCACACACTTATTTTCACTATTTATATTTAATGATCCCTCAGATGAGGATTAGAGGGGGATCTTAATATATATTTATATATATCTTTTGGCATTTATATTTGGGCAATTGTTTTACACGTGTTCATCACTGTAGCATGTGTATAAATATATATATATATATATTGTTTTTCACTGTTTGAGGGAATGTATGTATAGCGCTGCACTAGTTTATATTTTACTTTGAATCATAGGATGACGTTGTACTGCACTGGTGACAATATTTAAAAAAAATTGTGAAAAAACATTTTCTTCATTTTCCAAAAAATTGTGACAAAAAATTGCAACTTTAAAAAACTAAATACATTGGACTACTTTCCAACAAGGGATCATTTGGGGGATATTTTTACTGTCATGGCGTTTTCAGGCCTCAAGAAATGAGATGGGCTATCAGTACATCAGGAATGATCCATTTTCAAATATATACCATAGTTTGTGGACTTTCCTACAGACTAAATAATAAACACTGATTTGGGTTATTTTCACCAAAGAAATGTAGCAGAATACAGTATGGCCCAAAATGTTTGATCTTTTTTTCATTTATTTAGCAAAAATAAAAAAAAACCCAGTGGTTATTAAATAAAACCAAAAGAAAGCTCTAATTGTGTGATAAAAAAATGATAAAAATGTCACGAGTACAATGCTGCATGACCGCACAATTGTCATTCAAAGAGTGACAATACTGAAAGCTGAAAATTGGCCTGGGCAGGAAGGGGGTGAAAGTGTCCTGTACTGAAGTGGTTAAAATACTGCAGATACTACTGGCTACTGTTGTAAGGTTGCAAAAATCCTGGATTTCCAGGCACTAAGTTAAAAGTCTGCGGGTGAGTAAGATATATGGCGGTACATAACATGGGCTCATGAATGTTTTATGACAACATATTTGTGCTGTGCAGGCTGCTGGCTGGACTCCCCCAGCATATTCCACCTGACATCCTGTAACAGAGATTAATGCTTGTTAATAGATTGATCATAGGCATTTAATTGGTGAACGTTCCCTGAAACGATTTAAATGGGCTTTACTGCACAAAGAGTTATTACGCTTCATTTATCAAATGCAGGATAAAGAAAGACCTGAGACTGCGATGAATGATGGACTTGTTCTTCAAGAAAAAGTTCTTAAGCCGTATTTCTCATAGATGTGTTACCCATAGAGGCAATGTCCTGGTTGTAGAGGTGTTAGAGGAAACAAAGCACAGTTGGGGACATATTTGGTGTGGACTGAAAAAGGCACCTTCTCCTCACTGCTAAAATCACCATCAATATGCCGCGTTCACTCGCTGGCATGTGACCAAAGATGGGGTTCTGCATGGCCCTGAGACGTCACTATTTCATACTGTGATGTGATTGTTTGATAAAACTTTTGGACACCTTTCTGGAGATCCATGGTGTGCTGGTGACATATCTCTTATTCTGTGTTGTCTCTGGTGTCCATCCGGTGGTCCCTGCAGCACCTACTTACTTTATGGCTGTTTCCAGGAATGTGTGTGTTGGTTATATTTCTTTGCACTTGCAACAAATGGTTTATATACTCTTAAATGTGGTGCATTCTGTGAGGCACTCTGCACGTTACATGAGGCAACCACAAGGCAACCATGGTTGACACATGAGGTGCTCATTCTTGTGCATGTTATACGAGGCAATCATGTGTTATGTGAGGAACATGCACAACATGGTACTAGAACAGTACAGCAAGACATGGGGCCCCTAAACAAAATTTTGATAAAGTCCCCCCTATTTGGTGGAGTACAAGCAACACTCCTGTGCTGAACACCTTGGATTGGTGGCCCAAATCCTGAACCATAGACTTGTATCCTAGGATAGGATGCTAGGCAAATGTAGTTGTTGCTGAGGTTGATTGCCTGGGTGTCAGGGATCCGGGTATGACCAGAAATGTGTGGACTGACACAGGGAAGTAAAAGGCTTCAGGAATGATATAATAACAATACAATTTATTATTAGCCACCCAAATATACAACGCACAGTAAACAAACCAACCTTCCACTAAGCTTAGTATGTTCAGGAACACAGGCGTAGTCAGGGCTGGAGAGGTGGAATGGTCAGGCCGGCCATAAGGTTCTGTTAACGACCGTCTGGTGGTACCTCTAGCAGTCCTCAATACAGGATTCCACAGGGCGCGGAGTCTAAGTCCCAGTCTGCTTATTCACCAGGGCCCTTGATGGTGGGGATGGACTTGGAACAGACAGGAACCAGGTTGTGGCCCCTGAGTACACCTGCTCGTGGTAGAGGGATCCGCCAGAGGTATATACTGATGTGAAGAGGCAGAAGGTGTGAGCAGGGATGGCTGGATCCGTGCAGAATGGATGGATGGATCGTCTGGGTAGCGTAAGGCGTAGTCAGGCAGGCCAGGTCAGCAACGTGCGGGCAGCGAGGTACCGAAGGAGGAGGCAGAGAATGGTCAGGGTCACAAGCCGGGTTCAGTAACTCACGGGAAGCGCGGTACAGAGGATCAGGCAGAGAATGGTCAGGGTCACAAGCCGGGTTCAGTAACTCACGGGCAGCACGGTACAGAGGGTCAGGCAGAAGGATGGTCAGGCAAGCCAGGGGTTAAACAGGAGATGGTCAGCAACAATGCAGAGGTCGGCAACAGAAGATAGGCAGAGGAACAGGAACACAGGATACCAGGTACAGGGGCTCATGGGAAACAACACCAATGCACTGACTGCAGGCCTGGCCATTCCTTAAATACACCTCCTGCAATCAGCCTCAGGTGATGGTTTGATTGCAGGAGTGAGCTTCTGGCTGCTGAAAGCACACGCTGGCCAGCCCTGGTACTGCAGCCCACATGGCAGGTGAGTCCTACCACCAGTGGTGAATCCATTCCTGACACTGGGTCTGTTCATAGCCAGTGGTGTATTTAGCTCTTGTGCTGCCCTAGGCATCACTAAAATTGGGCATCCACCACCAGCACCTCCACTTTCCACCAACCCTACAACCCCGCTCCCCCAGGCCTCGCCATCACTCTCTGCCAAACACGTTCCGCCTGCAGAGAGATAAACAGTTAGTCAAACACTAACCTTAACCTCTCGTGAAAGCAGCCGGCCATGATCAGAGCCAAGCCCAGTGTCTTCCTTCCTTGTGCGGGAAGCTTACACCCTACAGCAGCATACAGCGTCCTTGGATTCCATGGTCCCCATCCTCAGCAGGTCCCCATCCCTGCCACATGTGTTACTTCTTCCGGGGGTGGCACCACCCCAATGAAATTTGCCACTCTAGGCAAGTGCCTAGTTTGCCTTTAGGTAAATACGCTGCTATTCATAGCTCCACAGGCTGGGGATTTGATTGTTTCGCCCTACCTCTGTGAAGAACCTTCCAGAGCTTAGGGTGGGAAATTTTAATAGCACAAATGAAGGGAAAGGGGGCCAAGGAATCATATAGAGTAGTAGATCAATTTTATTAAATGCACATGTAAAAACAATCAAACATGCACTCACAAACATAGGAGAGTTCTGGGCGTGTCACATTGCGACAAAGTCTGAGCCATGGATGGATGGATCAGCAGGGATATCATGGCTGCTATTCAGGGAAAAGGCTCCAGTGCTACAGAGAACCATTGAAGCCACCAGGAAACCATGAACTACTAAAGCTGCTATGGAAAACGGGATCTCAAAAGGGATATTGGGATACACATTTCTGGAGACAGAACACCCGCTTCATCAGTCACAGAGACTTTAAGGAAAAGTTCTTCTTTGGGAACATGTTACATGTTCCACCCAGGGGCGGACTGACCATTTGGAAACTCGGGCACTGCCCGACGGCCCGGGGTCAGTAGGAGGCCCCATGAGAAGCACCTGGTACCTTTTTCATAGGCTTTTTTGAGTTTGGGCAAGGACACAGGGGCCCCATGATCCCCTATTCCCTGGGGGCCCCATGAGTTGTCAGACCGCCCCTGGTTCCACCCATTTTTAGGGTGGAACATTTAACATGTTCTGACAGGAGGGAAGTTTCCTCATACTATCTGTCAAATTTGAAAACAGCGCGGCTGTGCGGGGCTCTGCGCACACAATCCTTCATCCATTCACGAACGTCCGTGAATGAACTGATGGTCCTGACAGCCTTAGCGCCTGTTGGCTTGTAGTTTTCAATGAACTACCACGGCGCTGTGGAGTTCTGTGGTAGTTCATTGAAGCTTCCCGTCAGAATATCTACTTGACTGTACATCCCATAGCAGATATTCTGACAGGTCTGCAGGAGACCATCAGTGATCTACTGCAATGCTGTCCAGGCTCCTGTAGACAAAAATAATAAATGCACATTTTTTTACCTGCAAAAAAAATGTGCATTTATTATTTTTGTCTAAAAGGTGAACTTATCCTTTAAATCTACCGTGGCCCCTCTGGGGGTAGTGCTACAGACTTAACAACAGCCTCCGTTACCTTTGATGATCAGCTGGTCTACACCTATATGATAGGGAAACAATAGTGGTTTATGGTTTATTTAATCTTTTGATGTTTTCAAAAAAGTATCTTCTTTTCATCTGGAATATTGTAGTTGTAGCTTTGGACTGAGCTCTCCAGTAAATGTAACTTGTCTAATTACTAATTCTGCTGGAGCTATTATAAATTGCAGACTTTTTTACAGCGCTGTGTATGGGAGACTGTGCAACATGTGCAAAGAAACCTAGAGCTGAATACATAGACTACATAATATAGATATGCAATACGGTATACCATCTTGAATTTACCTGGCTATGCAAGGATAATATTTAGGACTATTGTGGATGGTCAATCTGGAGCAGGTTGGAGAGGTTTAATTGTAGAGGGCAGGTACTTCCCCTTCATGCCTGTTTATTAGGCAGCTGATCAGACAGGCTGGTTGATGGCAGTTTTGCTTTCTGCAGTAAGAAGACTTATATGCAGTCTGGAAGTCTCCATATTCTGACTTTGACCTGCTGAGTGAGCTTGCTTCTAACAGGGACTTTGAAGTGCTGTGGCTGGAACGCTGAGAGTTATTCATGTAAGACTGTGTTGCAGTGATGGGAACATTTACCTGTCTTGTTGAGCTAAATCTGAAGACAAAGCCTGTCGCTTTTCTGTTTCCTGATAAATAAAGCTGATTTTAAGTTTATTGAAATGTCTGCTAAGAACCTGTTTACCCCTCTGATCCTGACAATTAGTAGAGGATGAGGGCCAGTCCCATGTCCTGGGTTAAAGCTGCACAGCCTATAAAGCATTGGTACTCAACCTTCCTAATGCCGTGACCCTTTAATACAGTTCCTCATGTTGTGGTGACCCCCAACCATAAAATTATTTACCCAGTAATTATAATTCATGAAGTGTCGTTTTACCTCCAATACTGCTGCTTTCAACACAGCAGCTGCTTTTAACAGAGTAGCTGCTTTCAACACAGCAGATGCTTTCTACACAGTAGCTGCTTTTTACACATCCGAAATATGTGTTTTCTGATGGTCTTAGGCGACCCCTGTGAAAGGGTTGTTCGACCCCCAAAGGGGTTGCGACCCACAGGTTGAGAACCACTGCTATAAAGGCATAAAAAACAATGGAGGAACTGATTAAGCAATTAACCACTTGCCTATCAGGCACTTATACCCCCTTCCTGCCCAGGCCAATTTTCAGCTTTTAGCGCTCTAGCACTTTGAGTGACAATTGCGCAGTCATGCAACACTGTACCCATATGAAGTTTTTATAATTTTTTTCACATAAATAGAGCTTTCTTTTGGTCATATGTACTCACCGCTGGGCATTATATTTTTTGCGCTATAAACAAAAAAAGAGCAAAAATGTTGAAAGAAAAATTGTCTTATGTTTCTATTATAACATTTTGCAATTAGGTAATTTTTCTCCTTCACTGTGTGTGTTGATGAGGCTGCACTGATAGGCGGCAATGATGAGGTGGTACTGATAGGCGGCACTGATGAGCTGGCACTAATATGCAACAATAATGGGCACTGATAGGCAGCACTGATGAGCTGACACTGATATGCAACAATGATGGGCACTGACTTGCGGCACTGATGGGTGGCTCTGCTGGACACTGATGCGTGGCACTGCTGGGTACAGGTGGGTGGCACTGCTGGGCACAGATTGGCAGCACTGGTGGGTGGAACTGCTGGACACTGATCATCAGGGCACTGATGATCAGTGCTGTTCCCTCCTCTGACAATTGCCAGTTATTGGTAGTGCCTTCAGCGTGAGGAAAGTGCAGTCGATAACCAGCAACTGCATTTGCCGGTGATCTGCTGCGTCATTGGACACGGCTGGTTACGTGGTAAAAGGCCGATGTGATCGGCCTTTTACTACATCATGTGATCAGCTGTGTCCGTAGGATCATAGGGGTGCGCAGGAGGGCACGTTCTGGGAGGACGTCATATGACACCCTCCCAGAACTGGCCGGCCACAGTGAAGCTGTCATTTGGCTATCTGCGGTCGGCAACTGGTTAATATTGGCAAGTATACAGGCACAGGACAGCCATGAGCAAATACATGCCCACCATGAGGAGGTCCTGGTGCTGTCACAGGTCCACCACGAGTGGGTCCTGGCCCAGACAGTCGCTATTCAACAAAAGACAAACCACTTAATAGTTGAACAGATAGTGGATTTATAGATGGCAGTGTCCCAGCAGGCTGAAATGGTGAGAGGTGGCCCTATTGTGAAGGACAACCTGCAGAAGGCTGTGCAGCGGGCCCTACGAGACATGATTACTACAGATCTACAGGTGTACTGTGATTTGACCTCAAAGGGGCCCACATTACAGCAGTTTACAGGCATTCATTTCAAAAGGAGGCTGAACACTGTACCTCTGTCTCACATATACCAATTATTTATGCTCCATGCCTGCCCTCTTGCAACTGTATGCATTTAAGTACAGTATATTTCCACTCTTGCAGCCAAATTGCGCTAATGCCTACTTTATATTTGTTACATGCCCCTATTCATATAGCATAACAAAGAAAATAAAAATTGCAGCTTACCTTTTTTAGATGCTCCATTCTGGACCCTCCAGCAAGAAAAATCCTAGGTAGTTCTCTTTGTTTATGAGGGGGCTGGGCGGCTGTGTTTGCATGAGGGCAGACCTGGGACAGGCTCACTCTAACATTGTTCAAAAATCTGTACTGTCAGCCATGACACCTCCTCCTGAGAAACATCTACAGTAAGCGGTAAGAAAAATCTTTATTAGGCATGCTGTGTGAATGGTTCCACATGACAAACATGTAGCCAGGTGCTTGGATAGAGACAGAGAGGGATTTAGCAAACTGTGCTGTGGTACAGTTATCATACCTTGCCTCCACCCACCAGGGGGAGCTGACAAGCAGAAAGAGTTCAAGAGACTTGATGGTTGGCAGCATTAAATCATGGGAGATGAAGTTTGGGAAAGAAACTTTACTATGTCAGCCTATGAACCATTGGAATACAATTCCTAATGCGAGCTAAGTATAAGGGGAGAGAGAGTTGTATTTTCTCAGGCTGAATACTGAGGAATTCTTCCTTTGTTTGAAAGACTTAGGTGTGCACATTGCTCTTCCTGTGTGCGCATCAACCTGCCTGTGGTCATGTGCTTAGGACTGGAATCGTTCCAGGAAGATCCAGAAGTGAGCTGACATCTGACCAGTTGGACCACCTGTTGCTGTATCATTGGGACTGGTGAGAGGACAGGGCTACTGCTAGCAGTCACTGAGCACACAGGGACTGGCCATATAACTGGCAGCATTATTTACTACGTTCACTGGGAGTGTACTCATGTGCACCACCGTAAAAACTGGGCTCCAATGCTGGCCGGCACAAGAATTAGGGATAAAGACTGCTCATTCACATAGCTGCTTCACAAGAACTTTGCCTATTGTCCATAGTAAGAGGAACCTCTTTAGGGAAGTTTTAATTTCATCGCTGCTAATGCTATAGAGTGCTAGTTACTGCAACCTGTGACAATATATTGGGTTCATTTACCACTAACCAGTCTGATGTTTGCTTTTTGATACTGAACTTTAGATGTGTGCAGGATATCTATATTTGTGGTCCCAGTAGCAGTGCATTATCCATTTGCATAATCTGGTGTATCACAGGTTGTTCTTAGAGTTGAGGCAGAAGAACAGAGAACCCAATCTACCAATCTAATCTGCAAGGTAGCGCTACAAACGTAGTGTTTTTTTTTTCCAAATTTAACTGCAAAATTGGATATATGCTTTAAGCCTGAAACAGCAGAGAAAGCTCTCTAAATGGAGCAGAGCTGGTTATGTGACCACATGCTTCATTCTGTTATGAGCTGACTGTGCTAAGCTCATCAATGAAAACATCTCTGTGCTTTATAAATGTGCGCAAAGTGTTTTATTTATTCAGAGCAGCAGTTTGGCCATGGTAAGGCTTAAAATGAGACCCTTGTGCTGATTTGGATGGTGATAATAAAGACAGATCTGTACTGCGACCAACTTTTATATCAGTACCTTTAGAAGAGAATCTGCAATAAAGTTTGATACAATATTTGCAGTGCATTTAAATTCACCTTAAGAGGACAATTTTTCTCTCCATCAATTCTTTTTGGCTTATCCAACAAAGCAATGTAACCAAAATGGATGATGAGCTAAATACTCCAACCAACAATGTAACCAACATGGATGATGAGCTAAATACTCCAACCAACAATGTATCCAACATGGATGATGAGCTAAATACTGCAACCAACAATGTAACCAACATGGATGATGAGCTAAATACTCCAACCAATAATGTAACCAACATGGATGATGAGCTAAATACTCCAACCAACAATGTAACCAACATGGGTGATGAGCTACATACTCCAACCAACAATGTAACCAACATGGATGATGAGCTAAATACTGCAACCAACAATGTAACCAACATGGATGATGAGCTAAATACTGCAACCAACAATGTAACCAACATGGATGGTGAGCTAAATACTGCAACCAACAATGTAACCAACATGGATGGTGAGCTAAATCGTGCAACCATCAGTCTTTAGGTAATAGACAGATCGGTGAACAGTGAATTTTGATTGGTTGCTGTAGATTATTGTATTTAGCAAATTGGTCTTAGCCTCATTAAATAATGCCCTGTGTTGGTTAATCCAGGTGCCTTGGAATATAATTATTTGGAACATAAACTTTAACATCCCAATCTGTTTAATCCCACTTCCAAGACAGAACGTTGCAATAATTTGCTTTCTGTTTAATTGAAAATGTCATATCAGCCGAATTAAAATCCACCATTTTATAATTTGTGTGTGTCAGCCTGGAAGCAAAAGAAGTCTGCGTAAATTTTTTTCCATCAGACCTTTTCATCAATCCTTTATGGCACTTATATTATTTGGTGTAAATAAAAACTAGGGGTTGTCATAAAAAAGCTAATAAAATTATATGACTATTAATGCCAGGATCATAAAAAATTCAGCAGCGTGCGTTTTATAACATGTGGGATGCTCAACAACTGTTTGTAAAAATAAATGCAGCTTACCGAAAAACAATATCCAGGAAAAAGACATGAAGCCTTGAAGGTTTATTTAACAAGAAGATACTAGAGAATGTAATAAAAGACCACAGATGAGTTCTTGCTGGAAAAAAATATTTTAAACAACAGACCACATGGATTCATGAAAGACATAAGTTGTCAAACAAATCTGATTTCTTTTTATGAGAAGGTGAGCAAAACCTTGGACAGAGGGGTGGCGGTGGACGTGGTATACTTGGACAGAGGGGTGGCGGTGGAAATGGTATACTTGGACAGAGGGGTGGTGGTGGACGTGGTATACTGGGACAGAGGGGTGGCGGTGGACGTGGTATACTTGGACAGAGGGGTGGCGGTGGACGTGGTATACTTGGACAGAGGGGTGGCGGTGGACGTGGTATACTTGGACAGAGGGGTGGTATACTTGGATTTTTCAAAAGCATTTGACACAGTTCCCCACACACGGCTAATGTGTACGGTAAAGTCTACAGGCTTGGAAAAAACCCCGTATGTAAATGGATAGAAAACTGGCTAAAAGATCATATTCAAAGAGTAGTTGTTAATGATTCATATTCTGAATGGGGTGTCAGTGGTGTACCCCAAGGTTCAGTGTTGGGACCCTTACTTTTTAATATATTTATAACAATATAGGGACTATAAATCCCATTTCAGTCTCTGCAGATGACACCAAGCTGTGCAGTGGAATAACACCCTTACAGGATGTCTCCAACTTACAAGCCGACCTCAGTGCACCATTTAATTGGGCAACTATGTGACAAATTAGGTATAATGTTGATAAATGTAAGGTTGTGCACTTGGGGGCTAAGAATATACATGCATCATGCATACTAGGGGGGGTACAACTGGGGGAATCAATGGTGGAGAAGGATCTGGGGGTTCTGGTAGATCACAAGCTTAATAATGGCATACAATGCCAAGCTGAGATTTCTTAAGCGAGCAAAATAATCTCTTGTATTAAAAGAGGACTCCAGAGAGATATCATATTACCCCGGTACAAATCATTAGTAAGACCTCATCTGGAATATGCAGTTCAGTTTTGGGCACCAATTCACAAAAAGAACATTGGGGAACTGGAGAAAGTACAGACTAGTCCAATCACAACCCATCTGTGTCATGTGATTAGCTGTAGCCAATCACAGCTAATCAAAACAAAACAAACAATGAATCGATTTCATTCAATAAAATGCTTGTTTATAGCAGTAAAGTTCATTGTTATAAGCAATCATAATGTGTAAAAAAAAAAAATACTGATCACTTACTATGGTAACATTATATTACTCTGGTCACAGTGTATTACAAAAAAATCTTAAAAAAAGAAAACAATTTAATAAAAAATAAAATAAAAATAGTAAAAAAAATGTTTTTGTACTGTTACCAGTCAGTGTCCCTAATCACTGGCGCACCAGTTATATGACAAAAAACTACACCTTAAAAAAACTCGCCATGCCTCTTACTAAATGCCTCAGACTGTCTACTTTCCAAAGAGAGGTAATTTGGGGGATATCTGTACTGTCCTGACATTTTTAAGCCTCAAGAAATTAGATCAGTTGTCAGTACATCATGATTGATTGATTTTCAGATATAAACCTTATTTTGTGGACTCTATAACTTTCCTACAGACTAAATAATATACACTCATTTGGGTAGTTTTCACCAAATAAATGTAGCAGAATACATTTTGTCCTAAATTTATGAAGAACAATTATTTATTTGCAAAATTTTACAACAGAAAGGACGGAAAAACTTTTTTTCAAAACTTTAATTTTTTTCATATTTTTAGTAAAAAAATAAAAACCCAGTAGTGATCAAATACCACCAAAAGAAAGCTTTATTTGTGTGAAATTATAAAAAATTACTTTAGGTACAGTGTTGGATGACCATGCAATAGTTATATGAAGTGTGACAGCACTGAAAGCTGAACATTGGCCTGGGCGGGAAGGGGGTAAAAGTGCTTAAAATAGGTGCAGCTTGGACCTCCAAAACACATTGGTTACTTTTTGGATTGTACCCTTGACTTTTAACGGAATAAAGTTGTATCTGGACCTCTTAGCAGTGGTGTGGTGCTTTAATTTAAATTTTTGTTTCATTACAATACACGCCAGAAAAGACTGGAAATCCTCTGGAGTGCAGAAGCTGCCTGCCTGGGAACCAGATCACTTACATCAACACTTTACAATAACAATAAATCCAAATCACGGGAGGTATAGAAAGTTTCACACCCTGTTATTAGTTACAGTCAAAAACACTCTTAAGCACTTGGGCTTTTAAGGCATTAGGTATCAAACAAATGACAACCACTTATCAACGTACATAATTTTATTTTTCCAGACTATACAAATTTTTTACAGAAAACACCTATTAAAACAGGGGGGAAGTTGCATTAGGGCGTGCACCCCAAAGCTAAAACACAATACATGTGTGTGTATATACTGTATATACTGTATGTATGTGTGTGTGTATGTATATTGTGACAGTGTGGCAATCTGTCACCCTGGATTCTCAACAAGGCAGGTTGAGGGGCTCCAGGGTAAAAGGTTTGATATGGAGGAAAGTGGCTTTTCACTTTCCTCCTTGTTTGTAAGGTCCATTTTGGGAGCTGGAGCCTGGAGATTTCGAAGCGATTTGGGAGGGATGAAATCTCCAATCCTGGGACCAGGTGTTGGAATAGGCCAGGAGACTGATAGCACAGGTGTGTGCAGGCCTTTAGATGGAGTCAGGACCAGAGTTCTGGGCTCCACCCCGGTAGATAGGAGTCAGGAGGGCTCCACTTGGAAGACAGGAGGTCACTGCCTGGAAGTCAGGTGGGCTTTGCCTAGGAGAGGTGGAAGCCAAAAGCAGCAAGGGGCTGCTAGAGACTAGCTGTGTGCTAGTGGCCAGCTGTGTGCAAGAGCCATAATTCTTGAAGAAGTCTGCAGGAGACAGACTTCAAGCTGAGTATAAGCCAGGAGGCTGAATCGTTTTGTTTGATGGTGGATACCCCTGTGTGGGAAGCTTTATGTTATGGGACATTTGTTTAAATAAAATTGGGCAAAAAGACCCTTAAAGAAGCGAGTCGCTGTGTGCTTTAAATGAAAAGCTCTACCACTTTGAAGTGAGTTCCCACAATATATATATATATATATATATATATATATAATTTTAGAGAGAGAGTCCCGCAGAGGCTGCTTCATAATATTGGTCCCCAGTAGTTGCCCTGACTTTGCAAGCTTCCTGGCACATCTGACATTCTGGCTTCAGACGTATTTCAACTTTATAGACTAATGTTGCAAGAGACATGATTCTTTAGTAACATATATTAGACTCTATATTAGACTTGTTTAAAAAAGTAGGCTACAGGAATAATGGGTTTAGGATATACAAGTCCAGTTAACATATAAAAGCAGAACACTGGTTAAATAGGAATAATCAGTTACATATAGTTACATAGTTAGCCTGGCTGAAAAAAGACAAAAGTCCACCCAGTTAGTGACATTTAACAGGTCATACAGTCAGGAGTAGTAAGCTTCAACTATTTAATTGCAACACCAGCAGCAAAAGTGGGGAAAAAAGGCTTGTTGACTTATCAGCTCCCTCTCTGCCACCGGCAACGCAATGGGGTATGCAGAGAATTATGTAAATGTACACTCTGGCATAAATATATATATAAGTAACTTAGATCGAATAACAATGGCCTTCGAAGAAGAAATGTCCCTTTAGCTAGAGATTGCATCTTAAGTCCTGCAGTGTTTAAAGTTCCTGATATGATGGTATCCGCTGTCTTCTGCTAGCAATGGTGGGGCCCATAAGCATTAGTGAATACTGGTAAATCAATGAAGTTAAACAGATAAGCCATGGCAGCACTCAAAGCAAAGGTCAGTTAGTAACTGAGTTGTAAAGGTGTCTGCATGCAGTATTTCTAGAGTGATGACAGAAAGAGGTTGGGCATCTGCCCACTCACCAATCCCATGGATAGCACGGCCTCCTAGGAACAAGAATTCTTACACAGGCTCTTGGCTGTTTACAGAGATGTGCAGAGTTACCGCCTGATGGCCTGTCAGTATGGTGAGCAGAGATGTCTGTGTGAAGACTGGACAATGACAGTCCCGATGCAGAGAAGCTGATGTGATTCCAGTGTGGCAATCTGTGTCACCGCTTTGTTGAACTGATGTGCAGAGTCCCGCAGCAGTAGGCCAGCAATATGTCTGTGGAGGAGAATGATACCCCCCCTGTGTTCAGGTCTGAATTCCTTGCTGTAGAATATATCTGCTTTCCCAGCATCCTTCTTGTTCACCAGCTCTCTGGTATTTGTAGTTCAAACAGCACTCAGGAATACAGGATGTATTGGCAATAGGACTACAGGTCCCAAGACCCTCTACTGTCAGAAGAACTGGATCCACTCTGCTAACAGGACGTGATGTAACAGTCCCAGTATTGACCACCAGGGGGAAAAGGATTGATTATAGCCTCATCTGTAAATGTCTTTCCTTGGCAAGAAAAAAACACATATTTTGAGGATAGAGCAGTGGACTCAGTAGGGCAGTGGACTGTGTTAGTAGGGCAGAGCTTGGTGTCAGCAGGGCAGTGGACCATGTCAGTAGTTTGTTATTCTTACCATTTTATTTTTATTTTTTTACAATTTTATTTTGTGTATTATTTTTTACAATATTATCTATTTTTCTTTACAATTTTTTTTTTACAATTTTCTTAGGAGCCCCATTGGGGGGCTTTGGTGACATAACATGGGTCTCACTTTTGAGACAGAGAAAGGGACTGAGGACAGAAATGCTTCAGTGTTCATTCCTCCCCAGTGTCTGGTCATCCTTTCCACTCCCTTTTCACCCCACAGTTGTACCACATTACCTGGAGAAGCTCCTCTTCTCCAGACACACCGCCCACCTCACAATGCCCGCCTGGTGGAAAAATCCAGCCTGAAGATCTCTGAGTATTCCCGACAGGAAAGAAGTTCAGAGTCCAGAAGATAAAACCTGAATACTCCACCCAAATTACCAACACTCAACTACTGGACTCCAAGACCATTGGAAGACAGGAGGACAGGAGCACAGGATGGGGCAGAGATGGACTTTTCTAGACCCTCCTCACTGGAGAGTTCTGGAAAGTGGTAAGGGTATATTTGAGTATCTGTTGGAGCACAGTGCAGCCTTTACCTGTACACAGAGCTGGAGGATGTCTGTGTGATCACTGTATATAGAGTGACACTGATCTAAATACTAGAGAGCAGGGGCAGACTGACAACTCATGGGGCCTCCAGGCAATAGGGGATCATGGGGCCCCTGTGTCCTTGCCCACACCCAAAAAAGCCTATGAAAAAGCCAATGAAAGGTACCAGGGGCATCTCATGGGGCCCCCTACTGACCCCGGGCCCTCGGGCAGTGCCCGAATGCTCAAATGGTCAGTCCGCCCCTGCTAGAGAGCATAAGTGTGATGTACCTGTGCACACCGTAATGATTAGGGTGTGCCTAGGCACAATCAGCACACCCTGTGCGCATGCCTATGCTGTTAATCACTAATATAGGTGTATCCAAAACAAATACCGAGTCCTCTACAAGCTTGTTGCAATTGTAGGTCAAGACAACCAACTGCTCTGTCCCAAAATGGGCCATTTATAATGCTGTAAACAATTGAATTCTTTGCAAAAGGGGAGGAGAAGAGGATCATCAATGGGCTCTGCACGTTTTGTGGCCAAAGACATTTCATCAAAAGCAATACATATCAGAATCTGTATTTCAATCTATAAAAACAAAAACAATAAATATATCTAATAACAGAGTATAACATTATAAATACAAATATACATCACTTTTTTTCTTTACCATATCATATTTTTTTACCCAAGATGCATGTGGTTATCAAGGCATAACCATCAGCCCTAGAGGGGGAGAGCCACCACCGGAACCATGTACAACCCCCAATGCGAGGCCACGGGAGCATCCTGGGACAGACCCTAGGACAGCCTCTAAGGAAGAGGGCTGCTCCCCTGAAACGTGTCAGCATGTATATCTGAGCTTAAGTGACATCTACACCTCCGCACACCTACATTTTGGATTGTCAGCACTTGGGATTCAACATTGTTATGGCTGTTTGTAAGCACGTTTTTGCACTTTTGTTTTTTTACTAAACTTTGTTAAGGTACTGCACAAGCTGTTTGCGCCCCCCCCCCCCTTTTTTTTGGTCATTTTGTGTTTCTTAGGACAGACACAGCTTAGATAAAAGCTGGTCTACTTTGTGTAATTCTCCTTATTCCGCCAATGCATTACACAACTTGTAGCACATCGAGTCTGTTCTGCACAGCACAAATAGCTCTAAATGATAATTATTTCACCTCCCACGTAATCAGAAGAATACAGCACTTATTTGTGTTTCGGATGGCTGTAATTATTTAAATAGAGCAATTACAGCAGGGTATGCAGAGGAGAAAGATAAGGGGAATAATTATATTATAGAGGTAAAAGAGACGGTTGTTAAGGCAAGTGTGACTTTCACAGGAAAGCTTTCAGCCGCAAAGGAATTAGGAATATGTCGTACGTGTTAATGTAACCGGGGCAAGTCTTTTAGAACAAGATGGAATACCTGCTGCAAGAGGAAAAGTCAGATAATCATCATTTCTCAAAGACTAAAGAGTATAATTTGCATAAATATTGTTTATAAAGAGCAATTAGCAGTAAATTGACATGCAAAACAAGTAGTAATTGAACTCTGTCAATGACAGTTTTCGAGCTCATCGGCATATTGTCATACAACGCATCTGGGCATCTGCATGGAAATTCTGTTTTTGTAGACTTCCATTACCACATTAATATTTGGGTCATAAGGGACTGTAATCAAATGATTTTACTTCGCCTGCGTATTCAGGTGATTAGGCAACAGGAAAAGCTTCATTATCATGGCACAGAATTTAGATAAGGATCCCCTGAATGAAAGGATTTAGTAACAATGCCAATTTTGTTGTCGGTAAAATGTTGCTAAATCACTCATTGAGCTTCTTAAGCCTCCCGATCTGAATGGTGCTACCTAGTTAAGTCATGGGCTGGGAAGGCAGAGAACCCGTGGTGTCAGTGCCCCCTGGGAGTTGGTCACTGTAGTGGTGCTCTAAGTATCACTTGGGCCTGGGAAACCCAGTGCTAGAATGAGCACATGGCCACGGCACCTCTCGTTTTTTCTGCACTGCACCTAATGGGCTAGGCCTTTTGGCTGAGACTGGAGCAATTTTTGTTACCAAGCCACCAGGACTAACCAATAGCTGCAGTTATTTTTTTTAATTTATTTTTTATCTCCACATGTGGTGTGCCACTTACACTTTATGTCTGGATTCCCTTTTCACTGGGATGGAGGGTATGGTTCCTCGGGCCTATCCTGAAATTTAGGGGGAGGATGCCTGACCATTATATCCCTTCCTCCCCTGAACCAGGGGGGAGGTCTCACTTTGGGAGAACCCCTCATCTAGTACTCAGTGGTTGACTTCGGATGACCATGAGGAGAGGGGTCAGTCAGGCCTTTTGGCTAGGTGGACCATGAGTGTGCCTTGCCACTGTCAGGAGCCTTGTACCCCTGAGGGGTCAGGGATGGGTCCTACTTCTTCAAGAGGTGGCCTAGAGACATCCTCCTGAACAGCAGTTTTTTTGTGTGTGTGGTTTTTTTTACATGCACTTATTTTCTTCACTCACAGGTGTTTTGTTTTGCGCACCACCCCAACACTGTCTCGCGGTATCTGGTGAGAAAATACCCTTACTCAGTGCAGGTTATCTGTAAACTTGAACTCTAGGCAGATATTGAAGACCCAAATAATTCAGCTATGTAATCATTAATACATCATTAATGTACAGTATTTTAACTGAAATGATGCTGGCCATCTGATTGAGAACATGTATTAGCAGAGAAACAGGAAATCCCTGGATTTAAGCTAAATATTGCAGCAAATACTAGGTTTGTTATTTTATCTTTTAATGGACTAATTATTTTTTTTAATGGAGTTCTGCTTTAACGGCACAGAAGCAGTGACACCTTTTTTGGTCACTATAGTTATTCCTGAGGCATCAGTGCTTGTATAGTTATATTCTTTTCCAAATATACAAATACACCACATGCTGCATTACGGCAACTCTGTACTATGTGGTTCTACTCCAGTGGTGGGCAACCTTTTTTTTCAACTGAGCCAAATCTCGCCAAAACCATGATTGAAATTTATTTTGAGAGCCACATTTTTAAAACTGAAAATACATCTCCCATATAGTAATTCATCCCCCATAGTAATTCATCCCCCATATAGTAATTCACCCCCCATAGTGTAATTCATCCCCCATAGTAATTCATCCCCCATATAGTAATTCATCCCCCATCGTAATTCATCCCCCATAGTAATTCATCCCCCATATAGTAATTCATCCTCCATATAGTAATTCATCCTCCATATAGTAATTCATCCCCCATAGTAATTCATCCCCCATAGTAATTCATCCCCCATATAGTAATTCATCCCCCATAGCAATTCATCCCCCGTATAGTATTTCATCCCTCGTATAGTATTTCATCCCCCGTATAGTATTTCATCCCTCGTATAGTATTTCATCCCTCATATAGTATTTCATCCCCCATATAGTATTTCATCCCCCATATAGTAATTCATCCCTCATATAGTATTTCATCCCTCATATAGTATTTCATCCCCCCATATAGTATTTCATCCCCCCATATAGTATTTCATCCCCCATATAGTATTTCATCCCCCCATATAGTATTTCATCCCCCATATAGTATTTCATCCCCCATATAGTATTTCATCCCCCCATATAGTATTTCATCCCCCATATAGTATTTCATCCCCCCATATAGTATTTCATCCCCCCATATAGTATTTCATCCCTCATATAGTAATTCATCCCTCATATAGTATTTCATCCCTCATATAGTATTTCATCCCCCCATATAGTATTTCATCCCTCATATAGTATTTCATCCCTCATATAGTAATTCATCCCTCATATAGTAATTCATCCCTCATATAGTATTTCATCCCTCATATAGTAATTCATCCCTCATATAGTATTTCATCCCTCATATAGTAATTCATCCCTCATATAGTATTTCATCCCTCATATAGTATTTCATCCCCCCATATAGTATTTCATCCCTCATATAGTAATTCATCCCTCATATAGTATTTCATCCCTCATATAGTATTTCATCCCCCCATATAGTAATTCATCCCTCATATAGTAATTCATCCCCCATATAGTAATTCATCCCTCATATAGTAATTCATCCCTCATATAGTAATTCATCCCTCATATAGTATTTCATCCCCCCATATAGTATTTCATCCCCCATAAAGTAATTCATCCCTCATAAAGTAATTCATCCCTCATATAGTATTTCATCCCCCCATATAGTATTTCATCCCTCATATAGTAATTCATCCCTCATATAGTAATTCATCCCTCATATAGTATTTCATCCCCCCATATAGTAATTCATCCCTCATAAAGTAATTCATCCCTCATATAGTATTTCATCCCCCACAGTACTATCCCCCCCCCCCTTCTAGTAAGCCAAGTCCCCCGTGTCAATTCACTTACCTTTTGCGTTCCTCTCGCTGTCTTCCCGCGCCGTTCGGGTCTTCAGGGCGGACTGTGAGAGGAGCCTAGCTCCCCTCCCCTCACGTTCGGCACGCTGCCCCGCCTACACACATCCTGACAGCCACATCCGCGGGCCGGATTAAAAGGTCCGCGCGGACTTTTGGGGCTGCCAACCGAGAGGAGGCAGGGGAGCGGCCGACCGAGAGGAGGGAGGGGAGCAGGCGCCCGGCACACAGAAGAGCCGCATTAGAGTGGGTAAAGAGCCGCATGTGGCTCGCGAGCCGCGGCTTGCCGACCACTGTTCTACTCTCACCAAAACTGATCAAAAGTCAGTTGAAAGCAGACATATGGGGAGGTTAATCCTTTCCTTTGTATGATAGATCCAGACTTGTACACAGAAACTTGTACTTTACACACAAGAATATAAGATGGCAAGCCATTGACTTCATTTATAGCCATTGCCATTTTCACATTTAATGTGTTTGGTGCACAGAGGAGAAAGACCTTATCTGTCTCTTACAAATCTGTATATAGCGCACCCCTAGGGAGCCTCTGGTGACCTTAGTCCTATTCCCCAAGTTACAGCACTCACAGCCTAGCACACAGCATTTTTTCTCCATTTTTCCACTGGCTTAAAGGAACAGTCTAGGGGGGGGGCTTTTGGTTTTATTGGAACATAGAACTTGGATAATGATGAGGGAAGTATAGGATACCCCAACAATGAAAAACTAGACAACCCGAGGGCTATTTGGTGGTATTCCCGAGTGTAGCTCGGGGCAGGGGCGGACTGACAACTCATGGGGCCCCCGGGCAATAGAGGATCATGGGGCCCCTGTGTCCTTGCCCAAGCTCAAAAAAGCCTATGAAAAAGGTACCAGGGACATCTAATGGGGCCCCCTACTGACCCAGGGCCCTCGGGCAGTGCCCGAGTTTCCAAATGGTCAGTCCGCCCCTGGCTCGGGGTTAACTTTCAGTACCAGAAGCGGTAACCCCGAGCTACACTTGGGAATACACTGCAGCATTGCTCTGGGATCCCTTCTGCACTTACCTTGTCCTGTGGTGTCCCCCCTGCAGCATCCCAGCCATGTCCTCCAGCCGATGCCAGCATCTGTCTTCCAGGTTCCGTTCCCTGCGAGCGTCAGGACTTACGGGGTACGGAACTGGTGGGCATTTCAAAAATTTAACATTCACTCAATACACTAAAATCTGATAGTATTACATTACTCTATGAAACCATTTCACATACATTTTGTCCCGAGTGCTTTGTCCTGTGCCCTGCCTGCATTTTTACCATTCTTTCTGCCGGGAAACTTAGAAAAGTCCATGGCGTCCAAAAAGCGCCCCTATAGGTCAAACGCGGTTTTAGACCAGCTAGAGAACAGCGATAGGTCGGTGCAGGCAGAGTTCAAGCAGAGTCAGGATCAGGCAGGAAGCAGACAGGCTGCAGGTACAGGGGCTCATGGGAACAATACACCAAGGCCCTGACTACAGGCCTGGCCATTCCTTAAATACACCTCCTGCAATCAGCCTCAGGTGATGGCTTGATTGCAGGAGTAAGCTTCTGGCTGCTGAGAGCACCCGCTGGCCAGCCCTGGTACTGCAGCCCACAAGGCAGGTGAGTCCCAACACCATTGGCGAGTCCATTCCTGACAGTTTGATTACATTATTGAATTAAATTTATTATTATATTATTATTTTTTATGATTATTTTATAATTCACGATTTTGTGTTTCAAATTTTATCATACTAGACTCTTTTTGTTTTGTTTTTTTGTTTACTAGACTCTTGTTCGGACAGATTTCAGTGAGTTATTCCTAAGAATTACAGGCCTACAATAAAAAAACAACATATTTCCATAAAAACAATGTACCACTTTGAGCACAGAAATACTGACATAATCAGACCGCTAGGGAGGTTAACTATCTTGCTGAACTGTAAAAGGGGATGTCCCACAGAATGTCTATGCTGATGGTGACTAGTACTCCTTCCAGAAACAAAAGCCACACACAGTCACTGACTTTTCAGTACTGGGGTCATTTACTCACACAACCACAGGTTCATTGGTTGCCTCCTGCTGATATCCACCAGGCTCTTCTCAGTGAGGGCGATGTAGACTCACACCACCATAGGACAGCTGGACTCTTTACCACCAACTTCCACCTGGCTCTCTCCAGTGAGCCCTTCCAGACATAACTTGTTTCCTGGACTTCAAACTTGCAAGTGGCCCCCTCTAGCTAAGCATAGCTGGGATCTCAATGTCTTCCTGATGACTCCTTTCTAGTGTTCTGCCCCAGGGGCAGAGCTCCCTACACAGGGGGTCTCCTCCAGCAGGACTGGACCCAGGCACTCTCCTCCTGATGCTTAGGACCTCAGACTATTTAAGGGCTCTCCATCCACCTACTGGGCACACCTCCCCAGGGATTGGCTGGAGTACCATAAATATTTAGGCTGCCCACTCTGTTCTCCCTCCCTTTAGAAGACAGGGCGAAGTAATGAGAGCAGCAGCCTGTGAGACACCAAGTAGCCCTAAATAATCAAACTGAGCTCCTCTGATTACAGAGGAGCCAACTAAATTTACCTAGCAGTCTAATCAATACTAGAAGGGTGCTCCATGTATCTAGTATATCATCTAGTATATCACATTTGGGAAGAATGTGATAGAATCTGGGCAGAGTAGGTAGCAGAATCTCTGGTTAATTTTGATTAGAGTAGAACCACATAGCATAGATCCATGATACTGCATGTGGATTATGTGTATATTGAGAAAAGAATGCAACTGATAGCTCTGTTTAATTATGCATTAGAAAGATGGTTAATAGGTCCTTTGTGCACAATAAGAAATATGGTATTTTTTTTTGCATCTAAGTCTGGTACACATTACTAGTTTTTTTTTCGTTCAACCCAGCAGGCTAAACAAAAAAAAAACCTGGCAGCTCAGGAGGAGCCGCTGTACTAACTATGTGATTTTTAGTACAGTGATATCCCCTGCTGTGCTGTTGTGTTCTTACGAGGGGGGAACACCCCGACCCCTGCCAGAACACTCCAGTTAGCACTCTCAGCCATTGGCTCAGAGCTCTGACTGGTGGCCGATCAGCAGACCTTTATAGGTCATGCCCCTTCAACAGAAGACGGCCGAATGACCAGCTTGTGTCGGACCAGCTACAGTACACACAGTCCGAAAGTCGGATGGTTTCTATTGAACCAGACAATGACACCTGACATTGTACTAGGCTTTACACTTTGTGAATGACCCCTTCCATTTAGTTCCTTCCCTGTAAATCAATTAATCGCTTCCCGACTGCCCTATAGCAGAACTACTACTACAGGGCGGCAGGGCTGTGCAAAATCACGTAAATATACATGATTTTGTATTTCCGGGTAGGAGGCAGGTGCGCATGCTGCCCTACCTGTGCCGCCATTGGTGGCTACAGCTGTCTATCACCAGGTCCCAGCTGGAGATTCCCTGCTGGCACCCGGCTATCGCCGAAGAACACTGACAGGGAAGAGGTCTGTATGTAAACAATACAGATCTCTCCCCTGTCAGCAACAACACATTGCTTTGTATTGCTCTGCATAGCACAGGAATACAAAGCAGCATGCTTACCCAGTAAAACACACACAGACAAAATAGTAAAAACACACAGTTAACCCTTTGATTGCCCCAGATGTGAACCCCTTCCTGCCCAGTGCCATTAGTACAGTGTCAGTGCTTTTTATTAGCACTGGTCACTGTATTGGTGTCACTGGGGATGTCAGTGACAGTTAGTAAGCTCCCCCCCCAGTGTCAGAATGTTCGCCGCTATATGTTCGCAGTCCCTCTATAAGTCGCTGATCGCCACCATTACTAGTATAATTTTTTTTTTAAATTCCAGTATATATACGGCCATTTGTAGATGCTATACCTTTCACATAAACCAATTAATTTACACGTATTGAGATTTTTTTTTAGCAAAGACATAGCAGAATACATTTTGACCTAAATTTATGACAAAATGAGATGTTTAAAATTTTTTTAACTGGATATGTTTTATAGCAAAAAGTCAAAAATATAGTTTTTTTTTCAAAATCTCTTTTTGTTTATAGCACAAAAAAATAAAAAACTGCAGAGGCAATCAAATACCACCAAAAGAAAGCTTCATTTGTGGGCAAAAAAGCACATAAATTTAATTTGGGTGCAGTGTTACATGACCGCGCAATTGTCAGTTAAAGTAATGCAGTGCCGTATCGCAAAAACAATGGCCTGGTCAGGAAGGGGGGTAAATCCTTTGGAGGGCAAGTGGTTAATAACAGAAAAATTAAACCATCGATTGTTAACACCAAATTATAACTGTGGATCTTCATGCCCTGGGCATAGACTCTGCCATTATGTCCTCACCCCTAAAGTTGTTCTCTACCCCCTTAGTAATCCTGCTGTAATGATTTTCACTGTGCTATACCCCTTTTGCTCATTATGTTAACTAGTATGATGGCAATTCTAATAATCATCCAAAAATGTAAAGTATGGCCAATTTTTCAACTACAAACAAATGACACAAACAAATGGATTTATTATTAATAATATTTTTTTATATTGATTTATTATTAATATGTTTTGCACTTTGATATTATTCACCCTGGGTAGCTTTGTTACCCCCTCCGTATTCTCTTCTAACTGGCATAAATCTGTAATTGATGGCCCTACATATTTAGCAAGGGACTTCTTACTGTTAGGAAGTTGTAGAATGGCTAACAAAGGCTATAAACTAGATTTACTCATTTGAATAAAAAAAAAAGGGTGGGGGAGGTGCATAGTACTTAGGTCTGAAAAAAATGGTTAATGTATTAATAGAGATGGTAATAATGTGTGTGTGTATATATATATATATATATATATATATATATATATATATACTGTGTATGTGTGTGTGTATGTGTATATATATATATATATATATATATATATATATATAACTTTTCTTTAGATTGTAAGCTCCACGAGCCAGGCCCTCACATTCCTTCTGTACTGAAATGTATTGTTGCTGTATTGTCTCCCTTTATATTGTAAAGTGCTGAGCAAACTGTTGGCGCTATATAAATCCTGTATAATAATTATCGATTTCTATGATTTTCTGGTTATTGAAGCATTGGTTTTACATTTTTGTCTAGCTGAAAGTAGGGTGTATTTTATATAATCAGCTATTCTACGCCAAATATAAATTGGAAAATAGGGACGAGCGGACGATTTCATGAACTTGAATTTGAAGAAAATTAAAAACAATAAAAAATACCAACTTGGAACATGAGACCTGATGATTTCTTCTTCTCATAGCAAGAGGGCAACGTGTACACTGTTACAATGTATTCTTTTGACTATATGGGAACCACAACATGGGTAGCCCTTGTAATGTACAGCGCTGAGCAAACCATTGGTGCTTTATAAATACTGTATAATAATAATAATAATAAATAATAATCTCCCAGAATTCTGTACTGCAGATATGCTAATCTATTTCTAAAAGGCTTATCCACAAAATGAAAATTTGGCTGCCCCAGGTTCTAGAATGGCCTTTTTAGGGCCAGTTCACACCACAAAAATGCTCTCTGGATGCAATTCACACCACACTCCGTACCAGTGCATTTTTTGTGTTTTGCTGTGTTCCAGTACAGTTGTGTGTAGAAAAAAATGCTCTAATGTTCTACTTTTTTCTGCATCAGAAACTGACTGCATTGGTGTGAATTAAGGGTGACTGGAATACATGGAAACACTGCGCATGCATTTTTGATGCAGGAAAAAAAACGCACTAGACTGCATCTCGTGTGAACCAGCTCTTACGCTAGGTTCACATCTTTGCATTTTCTGCAGTGTTTTGCTTTTTGCAGAAACGCAGTACAGTCCATTTAACATGATTTCCTATGGGACAGGTTCACATCTCTGCGTTTTCACCCGGTGCATTTTTGGAAAGTGACAGGGACTTTTTTGAACGCAAAATATTGTGTTTTTGGTTCTATAGACTTCAATTTGAATGCTACAGAAAAGCATGTATTGCGGTTTTGCTGGATTTTTTTATGCGTTTTGCGTTTAAAATCTGCCTAGAAACAAGAATGATCACAACACTCAGCAGTTAGTGGCAGGGTCAGGAGGTTGATGGTTGGACCAGATGCCAGCAGACAGGTTAATAAAACACACACTGTGAACTGGTTAGGAAATAGGCGTCTAATCAATATAAAAACAGACAAACTGGATACAACACAAAATCAAAATTATTTTCTGGAATGATTCAAGGCATGAAAAGAAAGATGTCAGGCAGACTGGAATCTAGGGATGATCAGACAGTCCAACCTGTTAATCATGCCCTGGCTAAACATTCAGCAGTCTATTTAGGCACTCCTAATTGGGACAGGTGTGCACTGCAACGACCTAAGCTTTGTTGCTGACTAACAACCAGCAGATGGTGAAGATTCAAGGCTGATTGTCACATTGAGGCACTGCTGGGCTGGAAGAGATCATCATCATAGGGCTGGTTATTCCCTTTCTTGAGGTCTCCTTCATAAGAGACCCATTAGATGTGGAAATACATATTGACTGGAATCAGGGTAGCATGGAGACAGCGCTCGTGTAGCCCTCTTGCTGCATCACATATTCCTGTTGTCTTATGGGAGATGCTTTTTGTTTCAAAATTAAAAAAAATACTGGTGGATTCCAGCCTGGTCTAAAAGATTGATGAAGCGATTTAACAAATATTTGACAATGCATAATCATAAAACATGCGTGTATGTATAATGATACGTGTAATGTGATCCCCATATGGGACATGTAGTGTGACCACCATACGGGGCATGTAGTGTGACCACCATACGGGGCATGTAGTGTGACCACCATACGGGGCATGTAGTGTGACCCCCATACGGGGCATGTAGTGTGACCCCCATACGGGGCATGTAGTGTGATCTCCATACGGGGCATGTAGTGTGATCTCCATACGGGGCATGTAGTGTGATCCCCATACAGAGCATGTATTGTGACCACCATACAGGGCATGTAGTGTGACCACCATACAGGGCATGTAGTGTGAGCTCCATACAGGGCATGTAGTGTGACCACCATACAGGGCATGTAGTGTGACCCCCATACAGGGCATGTAGTGTGACCCCCATACAGGGCATGTAGTGTGACCCCCATACAGGGCATGTAGTGTGACCTCCATACAGGGCATGTAGTGTGACCACCATACAGGGCATGTAGTGTGACCTCCATACAGGGCATGTAGTGTGACCCACATACAGGGCATGTAGTGTGACCCCCATACAGGGCATGTAGTGTGACCCCCATACAGGGCATGTAGTGTGACCACCATACAGGGCATGTAGTGTGATCTCCATATAGGGCATGTAGTGTGACCCCCATACAGGGCATGTATTGTGACCACCATACAGGGCATGTAGTGTGACCCCCATACAGGACATGTAGTGTGATCCCCATACAGGGCATGTAGTGTGACCACCATACAGGGCATGTAGTGTGATCCCCATATAGGGCATGTAGTACAAACCCATACAGGACATATAGTGTGACCACCATACAGGGCATGTAGTATTACCCCCATACAGGGCATGTAGTATGACCCCCATACCGAACATATAGTGTGACCCCCATACAGAGCATGTTGTGTGACTACCATATGGGAATGTAGCGTGACCCCCATATGGGGCATGTAGTTTGACCTCCATATGGATGACCCCCACACAGGACATGTAGTGTGACCTCCATACAGAACATATAGTATGAACTCTATACAAAACATGTGGAGTCCCGTCCGTCCCCACATGGGACATGTAATGTGACCCCCCCCCCCCACCCCATACAGCACATGTAGTGTGACCCCTGCATACAAGATGTGTAGTGTGACCCTCATACAAAATGTGTAGTGTGATCCCCATATGGGACACGTAGTTTGACCTCCATACAGGACATGTAGCGTTCTTCCCTCCTAAGGTGATGATGGGTGATCCTCTAGTGAGTACAGCCATACTCTCAGTTCAGTAGATGGATGACACCTATTCTCTCCCTTTTCTGCCTGCTTCTCTTGCTCTCCTCTTCCTCTCCCTCCCTCTTTTCTCTGTCTCTCTCTCAAAACCTCTTTTCTCTCTTTCCTCCCTCTCTCCTTTCTTTCTCATCCTTCTTCTCTCTCTCCCCTCTCCCTCTATTCTTTCCTTTCTCTCCTCTCTCTTCTTTGTCTTCTCCCCCTCTCTCCTTTATTTTTCGCTTTCTTCTTCTCTCCCCCTCTCTCCTCTTCTCTCTCTCCTCTCCCCTCTGCTCCTCTCTCTCATCTCCTCCCTCCCGCTCTCCTCTCCCCCTCTCTCCTCATTTCTCTCTCTCCCCTCTCTTCTCCCCCTCTTCGTTCCTTTCTCTCCTCTCTCTTCTTTGTCCTCTCCCCCTCTCTCCTTTTTTATCTCCTTCTTCTCCCCCTCTCTCTTCTACTCTTTCCCCCTCCCCCCCTCTTCTCTCTCTCCTCTCCTTTCTCCCCCCCTTTCTCCTTTCCCCTCTGCTCCTCTCTCTCCCCCCTTCCTCTCTCCCCCTCTCTTTCTCTTCCCCCTCTTCTCTCGCCCCCACCTCTTTCTCCTATCTCCCCCTCTCTTTCTCCTCCTTCCCCCTCCCCTCTTCTCTCCCCCCTCCCCTCTTCTCTCCCCCCTCCTCTCTCCCCCCTTCTCTCTCTGCCCTCTCCCTCTCTATCCTCCTTTTTCCCCCCTTTCTTTCTCCTCCTCCTCTTCTCCCCCCCTCCTCGTCCTCCCCCCTCCTCCTCCTCTCTCCCCACTCTCTCTCTCCCCCTTCCCCCTTCTCCTCTCCCTCTCCTCCTTTCTCCCCCCATTCTTCCCCCCCCCTCTCCTCCCCTCTCTTTCTCCTCAACCCTCCTCTCTCCCTCTCTTTCTCCTCCTTCCCCCTCCCCTCCTCTCTCCCCCTTCTCTCTCTGTCCTCTCCCTCTCTCTCCTCCTTCCCCCCCCCCCTTTCTTTCTCCTCCTCCTCCTCCCCCCCCCATTCTTCTCTCCCCATTCTCTCTCCCCCCCTTTCTCCCCCCCTCTCCCCCCTCCTCTCTCTCTCCCCCCCCTCCTCTCTCTCTCCCCCCTCCTCTCTCTCTCTCTCCCCCCCCTCCTCTCTCTCTCCCCCCCCTCTCTCTCTCCCCCCCCCCTCTCTCTCTCCCCCCCTCCTCTCTCTCTCTCTCTCTCCCCTCCTCTCTGCGCATGCTCGGTGAAGTGCTCCTGGCGGTGAAGATGGCGATGAACAATTTCCTCTTCGCTCAGTGTATGCTCTATTTCCTGGCCTTCCTCTTCAGCTTCATCGCCGTCATCCCGCTCTCGGAGAACAGCGCCGACTTCCACGGGAAATGTCTGCTCTTCACCGAGGGAGTGTGGCTGAGCGGGAACGTGTCCCTGGAGAGGGAGCACTTCACTGTGGAGGAGTGGGGGCCGGAGCCCGCCTGCAGGTTCAGCGTCTTCACCGGACTCGTCTCCCTGCTGGCCGCCGCCCTCCAGGCCTGGAGGTCCCTCTTCCTCATCTGCAAGGGGCACGACGAGTGAGTACCGGGGGGGCGATCGGTGGGGCTGGGGAGAGGGCGGGGTGCGGGCTCCAGGATGGAGGGGTGCGGGCGGGGGATGGAATATCGGAGGGTTCAGCACCATGGACACCGATCACCGCCACCCTCCGCGTACCTGGCATCTTCCTTCCATCCTTCCATCTCTCCATCCTTCTATCCCTCCATCCTTCTATCCCTCCATCCTTCCATCCCTAGCGAGGCACGGACACGCTATGCAGGCGTGACAGCATGCAATCCCAGCCATGCCTGCCCCTCCATCCTTCCTGACGGCATCACTTTCATCTGAACAGCAATGGAGGAAGGACAGCTTGCCATCGGCTCCATCCCAAAGCAAGGACAGGATCCTCGAGTGCCACTCCACTGGAGGCAGGCCCGCAAAGACCGGAGGTGACACGACACTGGCGGCCCGGCACAGCCTGAAGGCCATGCCGAGCAATGCCGGAGTGCAATGACATGACAGGAGTGCAAGAATGGCCGGACATTCTTCTCCTTCCATCCCTCCATCTCTTCATCTCTCCTCTTCCTCCATCCTCCATCCCTCCATCCTTCCTTCCCTCCATTCCCTCCATCCTTCTATTCCTCCATCCTTCTATCCCCACCTTCCATCCCTCATCCCCCTCCATTCCTTCCTTCCCTCCATTCCTTCTATCCCTCCCCTCCATCCTTCCATCCCTCCATCCTTCCATCCCTCCATCCTCTCCATCCCTCCATCCTTCCATCCTTCCATCCTTCTATCCCTCCATCCTTCCATCCCTCCATCTCTTCATCTCTCCATCCCTCCTCCTTCCATCCCTCCATCCTTCCATCCCTCCATCCTTCCATCCTCCATCCTTCCATCCCTCCATCCCTCCATCCTTCCTTCCCTCCATCCTCTATCCCTCCATCCTTCCATCCCTCCATCCCTCCATCCTTCCATCCCTCCATCCTTCCATCCCTCCATTCCTCCATCCCTCCATCTCTCCATCCCTCCATCTCTCCATCCTTCCATCCTTCCATCCCTCCATCCCTCCATCCTTCCATCCTTCCATCTCTCCATCCTTCCATCCCTCCATCCTTCCATCCCTCCATCCTTCCATCCCTCCATCTCTCCATCCTTCCATCTCTCCATCCCTCCTCCACTTCATCTATCCATCCCTCCAGCTCTCCATCACTCAATCTCTCCATCCTTCCATCCTTCCATCCCTCCATCCCTCCATCCTTCCATCCTTCCATCTCTCCATCCTTCCATCTCTCCATCCTTCCATCTCTCCATCCTTCCATCCCTCCATCCTTCCATCCCTCCATCCCTCCAGCCTTCCATCTCTCCATCCCTCCTCCACTTCATCTATCCATCCCTCCAGCTCTCCATCATTCAATCTCTCCATCCTTCCATCTCTCCATCACTCTATCTCTCCATCCCTCCATCACTCCATCCCTCCATCCCTCCATCCCTCCATCACTCCATCCTTCCATCACTCCATCCTTCCATCACTCCATCCTTCCATCATTCCATCCTTCCATCTCTCCATCCTTCTATCCCTCCATCCTTCCATCTCTCCATTCCTTCATCACTTCATCTCTCCATCCTTCCATCCCTCCATCCTTCCATCCCTCCATCCTTTCATCCCTCCATCCTTCCATCTCTCCATCCATCCATCTCTCCATCCCTCCAGCCTTCCATCTCTCCATCCCTCCTCCACTTCATCTATCCATCCCTCCAGCTCTCCATCACTCAATCTCTCCATCCTTCCATCTCTCCATCGCTCTATCTCTCCATCGCTCTATCTCTCCATCCCTCCATCCCTCCATCACTCCATCCTTCCATCACTCCATCACTCCATCCTTCCATCACTCCATCCTTCCATCACTCCATCCTTCCATCACTCCATCCTTCCATCACTCCATCCTTCCATCTCTCCATCGCTCCATCTCTCCATCCCTCCATCCCTCCATCACTCCATCCTTCCATCTCTCCAGCTCTCCATCTCTCCATCCCTCCATCACTGCATCACTCCATCACTCCAGCTCTCCATCTCTCCAGCTCTCCATCCTTCCATCTCTCCAGCTCTCCATCTCTCCATCCCTCCATCACTCCATCACTCCAGCTCTCCATCACTCCAGCTCTCCATCTCTCCATCCTTCCATCTCTCCATCTCTCCATCCCTCCATCTCTCCATCTCCCTCTTAGGCTTCCTCTCTCTCTTCCATCTCTTAGGCTTCATTTAGATATGTGGTTGGGGTGTGGCAGAAATGAGTGGTTGAGCCAAAGTTTTGCTGCCCGGCAACCATTCCCCCTAAAGCTGCAATAGAAGATGGATGTTTACAAGCCGTGGTCACAATGCTTCACTTCAGGCCCACAGCAAAGTTTACCCAACATGTGGCGGGCGGCGAGCCCCATACACTGCACATTCCAGCACCAAAAACTCCTTGCAACTGCGTGCAATGCATGTGGTTGTGGCAGGTTTGTCAGCAAAAATGGGGTTAAAGCAGTTGGTGAGGGCATGTCACATTACTTCCTCACTTCCTGTCAGTGGCCTCTGAAGTGCGATCCAAAGGTGGATCAGGCATTAGAGGCAAGAGAGATTTAGATGGACTTGTACATCAACCCTCACTCATCCATCTCTCTCTCTTCTCCATCCCTCTTTCTCCTCCATCCCTCTCTCCCTCACCCCTCCCTTTCTCCTCCATGCCTCTCTCCTCCACCTCTCCCTTTCTTTTCCATCCCTCTTTCTCCTCCATCCCTCTCTCCCCCACCCCTCCCTCTCTCCTCCATCCCTCTCTCCTCCACCCCTCTCTCCTCCACCCCTCCCTTTCTTTTCCATCCCTCTTTCTCCTCCATCCCTCTCTTCCCCACCCCTCCCTCTCTCCTCCACCCCTCTCTCCTCCACCCCTCCCTTTCTCCTCCATGTCTCTCTCCTCCACCCTTCCCTTTCTTTTACATCCCCCTTTCTTCTCCATCCCTCTCTCCCCCACCCCTCCCTCTCTCCTCCATCCCTCTCTCCCTCACCCCTCCCTTTCTCCTCCATGCCTCTCTCCTCCACCTCTCCCTTTCTTTTCCATCCCTCTTTCTCCTCCATCCCTCTCTCCCCCACCCCTCCCTCTCTCCTCCATCCCTCTCTCCTCCACCCCTCTCTCCTCCACCCCTCCCTTTCTCCTCCATGTCTCTCTCCTCCACCCCTCCCTTTCTTTTACATCCCCCTTTCTTCTCCATCCCTCTCTCTCCTCCACCCTCTCCTCCTCCATCCCTCTCTCTTCTTCACCTCTCTCCTTTTACTCCACTCCCCCCTTTTACCTCCATCCCCCTCTCTCCTCCGTCCCCCTCTTTTTCCTCCATCCCTCTCCCTCCTCCATCTCTCTCTCTACCCCATCCCTCCCATCCCTTTCTCTCCTACATCCCTCTCTTTCCTCCATCTCTCTCTCCTCCATCTCTCTCTATCTCCTCCACCTCTCTCACAAGGTGGTGGGGGAAAGAGAAGGACAAGGTAAGGCGGTATCAAGGGATGCACAAGATGACGTGGTGTCTGGATAATCCTTGGGTGTTATAGAAGTGGTGGTTTAGGTTCAAGTCATCATAAAGGACATTTCTATGTTATCTCATGTTATTTTGGTGAGTTTTCCTGAATGCCTGGAGGATGGGAAGGATCGGAGATCACATGGCCACTGTGATTGGCTCTCACAGTGGTCACATTATTGGGAGCAAGTCCCACTGGCTACCAGTCGTTGGTGGGGACTGAGAGCTCTCTTTGACAGCTCGGTCTCTGCTCTGGGAGCACACACTGTGCTTATTCCTGGCACAGAAACATCAGCCGTCAAGTGACACACATGTGCGGTGTGTGGGCATTAAAGCCCACCCTTTGCTGCACATTTCTGTCATGCAAGCACCAACAGTTTGATAAGGGCTACAGTACATTGTGTACATGTTTTTAGGTGTGATGAAAATATGGACCGCAGGCTTTGTACCTGCCTGTCCTTTTACCAAGCATGTAGGCCTAATTCACAAATATAGCACATCAGGCATATAAATCCTTATTTTCACAAAAATGCAGGGTAAAAATGCAGATTTTTTGAGAATTGACAAAAATAAAGATCCTTAAAGTACATGTGTACCCTTATCTATGTAAAACAACCAGATAGGTCTAAAATAGAAGGGACATTTGTGTATTTACTGGTGCAAATGCTCCAATACCTGAAACCCATACCTTCAGGCTCAGTTCTTTCAGCTGTCAGCCTGCTGACAGCTGAAATGTAAGTTTTAAAAAAGTGGTCAGTTATCTTGTTGGGGCTGCCACTCTGCTGACACTGAAGTGTAAACAACTCCAATTGGAACTGTTAAAAAAAAAAAAAGCAAAAAAAAAAAGCAGCCTGACAGTGTTTATCAACAACATTGCTCAGCTGCTAAAACATAAAAAGAAACATTGTTTCATTTGGTATCTTTCTGTTTATTCATCTACAGATCAAAGGGATGAACGTCCATCTGCAGATGAAGTCAGTTAAAATCAACAAGTCAAGTAAAAAAAGTTTTTCTTTTTAATTAAATATTCCTCTGTTTAACCCCTTATTAACCCTTAGTTTACGCTAAGCCCTAATTAACTCCTTATTCTCCTTCATTTAATTACTTTCATGCTGTTTTTTTGTTTATTTCTATTTTATAAACTTTTACTAATTAAAACTTTTCTTTTTGTCTTTGTTTGCTTTGTTAAATCTGTGCCAGACGAGGGTGCGTGTCCCTGCGCACCATCTGGCCAGTTGATGAATCTAAAATATAACCTTTATTCAGATATATATCAAATGTATGCTAAGCTGTAATTAATGCCTATAGAAGTGGAATGTTTGTTTTGTTTGTTAATATTTTCACACTTTTAACATATATTTACGTTTCACATTTGAAAAAAAAGTGCAACATTCAAAAAAAAATTTAATTTGTAAATAACTTTTCAATGCTTTGTACCAGAATCATATTTTTTTGTGTAATTTTTTTAAACAGGACAAATTACAGAATAAAATGTGCCTGGTTTAGGTGCAGTAACACTATTTAGTTTTAAACTAGCACTGCTCAAAAAAAGAAAGTGTGTCTTTTTTTATGTAGTTTTGTTACATTTAGCAAAAATGTAAAAATTGCTCTGGCCCATAAGGGGTGAACAGGTGAGAAAACCAAAATAGTTGAGGAGCGGGTCCCCTGTGTCCATAACTGATCACTCATTCAGCTGTCAGTGGGGTTCCTGTGCTGCCAGCTGAAGTGTAAACAAAACAGTTCCCTGCAGGTATCGGTAATTGGTATCAGCATGCACAAAAAAATAAAAAAGTATCGGTACACACTGTAAAAAAGGGTATTGTTGCGGACTGACCATTTGGAAACTTGGGCACTGCCCGAGGGCCCGGGGTCAGCAGGGGGCCCCATGAGATGCCTCTGGTACCTTTTTCATGGGCTTTTTTGAGTTTGGGCAAGGACACAGGGGCCCCATGATCCCCTATTGCCCGGGGGCCCCATGAGTTGTCAGTTCGCCCCTGGCGGAGTATATATATATATATATATATTTAATAATTATATGATCAGGGGAGCATGTCAGCAGGAGGTAAAGAAATGGCAATACACTGATCTTTCCAGTAAATGTCTGGTCAGGGAGGCATGTCAGTCTTGGTTATTGGAGGACAAGCAGGCTGTTCTCCCAGCACACCCAGAAAACTGATTATGCTTGGAAGGATGTCTTTCTATGCCTAGCATGGTCATTTTGAAATTGGAAAACAGGTTGATTGGCAGGTATTTCACAGAAAGGAAGCAATACAAAGAGAACAGGATAATGTTTAACATAAGTATATGGTACAGCAGGCACGCACATATCAGGAATATGAACTGTTGGGGTAAAAAAATACTTTAAAACAGATCCAGGCTCCAAAACATTTTTTTTGTGCAGCAGTATTTTTTTTTTTTTATTCTTTTTTTCCCCACATTGTTTCACCTGGTAATCCTGCAGTTACCACACTTCTTGTCCCTGGGTGGCAAAACCACCCATCTATACGGATGGAGCCACAGTTGTTCTTCACATTGGACTTAAAATGTGTCTGCTTTTGTTCATCTCCAGCCATGGGGGTTGGGAGAATTATTCGTTTACAGAACAAAGATACAAAGATATGATTGTTTATCTTTCTATTAAGCGTGCAGGAATTGATAAGGACATTGCATTTATGATGCGATCAACGGATATTTTCTGTACTTGCTGAAAATGATCTTTGACTGAAAAGTAATGCAGCCACCATACCGTTTTGGCCAAAAAATATTGGCACCCCTGCATTTCTGTCAGATGATGCTCCACTTCTAGAAAATTGTTGCAATTACAAATGTTTAGGCATTCTCATGTTTATTGCTTTGTTTGTATTGGTATGACACAAAAAAGTGCAGAAACAAAAAGCCAAATCTTATACCATGCAAAACTCCAAAAATGTTTCTGATGCCGGGAGGCGGGGTGGGGTTTAGGGTCATGTGACCACCATTATTGGCTGTCACGGCAGTCACATGATCGGAAAGGTCCCGATCGCAAGGAGACCGGGAGATCAGGACCTTTCCTTGGAACGCCAACACATGTGCTGGGAGTTTGTTTACAAATGGTGCGCAAATATGCGGACGCTCAGCATCAAGGCCCAGCCGCCGAGTGGCCACATATTTGCGTACTGTCGGTGTGAAGAGGTTAATTAAAAATTACAGGAGCATCACAAAATGTGGAATGCAATTATTTTTTACAGTTTTGAGAAGGTGCCAGTATTTTTGTCTAGTCCATTTTTGTTTTTTTTTCATGGAATGTGTCAGATTTGGCTTTTTGTTTCTTCACTTTTTTTTTGTCATACCAATACAAACAAAAGAAATAAGCATGAGAATGCCTAAACATTTGTAATTGCACCAATTGTCTGTGCAAAGTGGTGCATTATCTGACAGAAATGCAGGGGTGCCACCAGGGGTGGACTGACAACTCATGGGGCCCCCGGGCAATAGGGGATCATGGGGTCCCTGTGTCCTTGCCCAAACTCAAAAAAGCCTATGAAAAAGGTACCAGGGGCATCTCATGGGGCCCCCTACTGACCCCGGGCCCTCGGGCAGTGCCTGAGTTTCCAAATGGTCAGTCCGCCCCTGGGTGCCACTATTTTGGCCATGACTGTATCTAGTAAACTGCAATATATTACTTTTTTGTTTATGGCTTTAGTTCTGCTTTATGTCTTTTTTTACAGTCCTCTGTTACAACATTAAAGACAAACATGTAGGACAGCAGTGTACTTTAATCACTGTAGGTGTTGAATCCTGTCTTCTACCTGTTTGTGGTCGAGCAATGGGATACATGGTTAGAAGACGGTTTAGGATTTATGATGTAGAATCTCATTAGATTAAAAAAAATAGAGTATTTAAGTGACAAGGATAATGAGGCTCGGGCAGAGTAATCTTGAGTTTTCCCGTGTCTCCGCTGTGTTATTAATTAAAACAGATGTCTTAGGAGAGCACTTATTTCTGCTCTGTGCTGGCTGGATGCTGTTTGGAGCGTCTGCTTATGGCATTCTTTGAGTTTCCCATGAGTTATATTACCTTTCTTTTTTTATTACAGCTCTTTCTTTTACGCTTTCCTAAATCTGCTGATCAGCTCTTTTGTGGTTTTCGTTACCTTTATTGCCAGCACCATCGTGAGCGTTGGGTTTAACATGTGGTGCGACGCAATTACGGAGAAAGGAAGTATGCCCAACAGGTTGGTGGAAAAGATTTATGGACATCCTTTTATGAGTTGAAAATAGAAAATCTATTTTACAATGACTCTGCTGTCTTTTTCATGTTTTTGTGGACATGGGTATGATTGGAATCGACTTGAACTAAACCTACAGTGGGGGAAATACAGGAACTGCCAGTACTGACCTTCCTCTGAAAATTCTAGTTAGTTGGCTGTGTCCAACCTATGTCTTCAGTAGCTTGTATCATCAACCCAGAATATTATGTCAGGAAGGTTGGAGAAATGTCACAAGTCTTGATCTACAATCTTTCCGGGGCTAGTGCCAGAAGGTCAGCATGAAAGCCGGGCAGAGGTCAGCAATGGAGCCTCCATGTATTTTTTATGTTACTTTTTTATTGATTAACAAAAGCAAATGAACAGAAGAGAAATCTAAATCAAATCAAATCAATGAATCATCATTTGGTGTGATCACCCTTTGTCTTCAAAACAGCATCAATTTTTTAATATCCCTAGGTACACTTACACACAGTTTTTGAAGAAACTCGGCAGGTAGGTTGTTTTACACATCTTGGAGAACTAACCACAGATCTTCTGTTGATGTAGGCTGCCTGAAATCCTTCTGTCTCTGCATGTAATTTCAGACAGATTCCATGATGTAGAGATCAGGGCTCCATGGGGGCCACACCATCATTTCAAGGACTGTGGATCACAGGAGTGCAGTTCGTTCTGCACTCCTGTGACCCGTTTTCAGCTGACAGTGGGTTGAAGCCCACTGTCGGCTGACATCACTCAGCCAGTCCAAGCTGGGGAAAGATCCCGACTTTAAAGTCGGGATCCGCCCCAAATCTGGAGTGGCACATGACTCAGCCTCTCAGCAGACCGCTGAGAGCCTGAGCCAGTTGCTTCCTCCCCCTCCACAGCCCAGCACTCCTGTGAACGCAGGGTGGGGGCAGAGCAGACAACGGTGACTGATAGTTACCGCTCTCTGCTCAGAGCAGCTGTGAGAACTCAGTGATCAGCGGTCATGTGATCGCTGAGTTCTCACTCTTAGAGTCGGCACGAGACAGACTCAGCATTAGACCGATGCTGCATCAACCTAGGTAAGTATGATTTGTGAAACAAATTAAATCCCATACTTCTCTTTTCATGACATTGGCTGTATGTTTGGGGTCATGGTCCTGCTACAGAATAAATTTGGGGCCAATCACACACATCCCTGATTGTATGGCATGATGGATAAGTATCTGCCTGTATTTCTCAGCATTGAGGACACCATTGACCAAATCTCCAACTTAATTTGCAGAAATGCAGCCCCAAACTTGCAAGGAACATCCACCATGCTTTCGCTGTTTCTTGCAGACTTTCAATATTGTAGTGTTCTTCAGTCCTTCGGCAAACACACTGCCTCCTGCTACAGCCACATATTTCAGTCCAGAGCACCTGCTGCCATTTTTTTGCACCCCAGTTCCTTTGTTTTCCTTCATAGTTGAGTCGCTTAACCTTCTTTCCATGTCGGAGGTATGGCTTTTTGGCTGCAATTCTATGAAGACCACCTCTGACCAGACTTCTCCAAACAGTAGATGGGTGTACCTTGTTCCAACTGGTTACCGTCAGTTCTGTGTTGATGGCACTGCTGGACATCTTCCGATGTTGAAGAAAAGTAAGCATGATGTGTCTTCCATTTTTCCATCTGCTGCATTAAGTTTCCTTGCCGACCACTGCGCCTACGGTTCTCAACATTGCCGGGTCCTTTTTCTCTTCTCTTTTTGCCAGTCTCTTCAAAAGAGCTTGATGAATTGAATTAATGCAGGTTTGAAACCAAAGGATAGTCACACCAAATTTTGATTTGATTTGGACTTTTCTTCTGTTTGCTCACTTTGCATTTTGTAAATTAACACATAGTACTGTGTGTGTATATATGTATGTATATATATATATATATATATATATATAAAAAATGTTGGGACAGGTCTCAATCATTCTCTATCTTACCAGTCAGCCTTAACTTTATGACAGTCGACAGATTAAATGAATAACATTGATTATCTCATTACAATGGCATCTGAAAGTCGGTTGGATATATTAGGCAGCAAATAAACATGTTGTTCCTGAAGTTATTGTGTTGAAAGCAGAAAATATAGATGCTGCAGGTTGTTGTGTATGCTAACCCGTGTCCACAACCATAAGTGCCTACAGTGGGCATGTGAGCATCAGAACTAGACCACAGAGCAATGGAAAAAGGTGGCCTGGTCTGATGAATCACATTTTCTTTTACACCATGTGGATGGACACGTGTGTGTGTCGGTTACCTGGGGAAGAGATGGCACCAGGATGCAGTATGGGAAGAAGGCAATCCGGCGGAGGCAGTGTGATACTTTAGGCAATGGTCTGCTGGGAAACCTTGGGTTCTGCCATATATGTGGATGTTACTTAACACTTACCACCTATCTAAACATTGTTGTTGTCCAAGTATACCCCTTCATGGAAACAGCAGTGGCCTTCTTCAGCAGGATAATGAACCCTGCCACACTGCAAAAATGGCTCAAGAATTGTTTGAGGGACATAACAAAGAGTCTCAGGTGTTGATTTAGCTGAGTGTCAGAAAACAGTAGCCATGTGGGAGATTCATCATCCTGCACTATATAGCTCGCAGGCTGAATGAAATAAAATCTAATAGTGTAAAGCCAGCTTTAGAGACACTGACTCAGAAACAAGTAAGTAGACAAGAACCTGTGTGCAAAGAAACAAACAGGGCTCACAGGCCTAGTGCATTACCTTCTAAAAATTTGATTTATTGAATAAAAAGTAGTATACTCACAAAAGAATAAATTCAAAGGCACATCAGAAAAAAGACAGCATGGTCCAATCTCCCTAGATGGTGGCTGTTGAGGGACTGTAGGCCTCCACATTTGACGCGTTTCGAGGCAGAACCTCTTCCTCAGAGTAGACAAGAACCTCTGACTTTTCTCCAACCTTCCTGATATGCATACTTCTTCTGGCTTAGTGACTGAAGCTATTGAAGCCAGTGGTTCTACATAATAACCAGGCAACTAGTATTTTCAGAAGGAGGATAGCAGTGACTGGTCCTTCATTGCTATTAGGAAAGGTTTGCTTTAAATCGCCTTGGTATTGTGCTGTACTGTCAGCACTGGAGTCCTTATGGTAAGCATTAGGTCTTACTAATCCCAAAAGCATATCAGCGGTCACTCTCCAGCTTTGTACACAATTAATTCAATTCCAATCCTTTTAAGTGAAGATTTACCGGACTATATATGACTTAAGCCTGGAGTCTAATATCGCACTGACAGCCTGAAATCTGTAAGCTGGCTCTATAAATCACATTTCTTGGATCCTCTTCCATGCCTGGATAAAGATCATATTTAAGAAGAGCAAAGACTAGTTATATTGTATTCTTTATAGCAACCCACCAGCTTTCAGCATTTTACAGTTTATTGTGAACCTTTACTTTTACCATTCTGGGGAAAATAAAAGATTCTTAATCGCTGCCCCTTTTACGCTTTTATCATTCACTGTTCTGCTTCCTTGGTCCCCTGTTGGAGCCAAGTAAAAAAAAAATATCCCCTTTCATGCTCAAAGTCTATCTAACTTGCACAGGGCTAAGTACTCTCTACCTGCCCCCAAGTAACAGCCCCCAGCCCTGCCAATTGCACCACTGCATCATGGGAAGAAGAGTAGAAAGTCACCTACTCTCTGTACCCAGACATAGCAGGTATTCTGCTCTAACAGGTAAACAAAGCAGCAACGAATAGAAGAAAATATAAGCAGAAACAGGGAAGCTGGCTATTGAAGTGTATGTATGCCAAAATTGTTAGATAGCAAGAGCTAAAGCTGAACTCTAAGCATGGATTTTTTTGCATACTTGCATTGGTCTGACTTGGACTAATATAAGTATACCTAGTCCATACCTAGCTGATCCATGTGGAAGCAGAGAATCACTGTAGTAGCCAATGCTATTAAAATGATCCTCCTCCAATAGGAGAATGCTTTGCATTCATTGAGGGAAATGCAAGGCTTTCTCTGATTGGTGCTTGATTAAGCGACTGCCTGTGGTTACTATGCAGCAGTGCAGTTTCTCAACATGAGACCCAGACAATAGCGAAGGCCACTGTAGTAGTTGTGGCTACTACAGTGATTGTCCGCTTCCACAGGGATCGGACAGGTATGTCATATATAAACTTACATTGGTCCATTCAGGACCAGTGTAAATATACAGAAACACCTATAGTTGGAATTCAGCTTTAAGTTTATTTTTTGCTGTCCGTGTCCTAATGGAAAGAGTTTATTTCATTTCTTGTCCTGAAGATGCAACAGAAATGAAAGCGGTTCTTCACCCTAGAAATTCAAAATTCAAAGTCAGAAGCTATACAGTTGTGCTCAAAAGTTTGCATACCCTGGCAGAAATTGTGAAATGTTGGCATTGATATTGAAAATCTGACTGATCATGCCAAACAATGCTCTTTTATTGAAGGGTGATGATCATATGAAGCCATTTATTATCAAATAGTTGTTTGGCTCCTTTTTAAATCATAATGATAACAGAAATCACCCAAATGGCCCGGATCAAAAGTTTCCCTCTCCTGGAATGTTTGGCCTTGGTACAGACACACACGGGTTAAAATGCCAATTAGAGGTTAAAATTGCAATTAGTGTCAGTGTATAAATAGTCAATGAGTTTGTTAGCTCTTACACGGAAGCACTGACTAGGCTAGATACTGAGCCATGGGGATCAGAAAAGAACTGTCAAAAGTCCTGCGTAACAAGGTAATGGAACTTTATAAAGATGGAAAAGGACATAAAAAGATGTCCAAAGCCTTGAATATGCCACTGAAGAGCATTTTTTGGCACAATCAGTAATATTTTCAATATCAATGCTAAAATTTCACAATTTCTGCCAGGGTATGCAAACTTTTGAGCACAACTGTAAATACTGTAGCTGCTGACTTTTGATAATAGGACACCTATCCAGAGATCCAGTGCTGTCCTGTTCCCAGCCTGCTCTTTGCCAGTCCCTGGCGCCGGCATGTTTAATGTGGGAAGCCGGCTATGACTCTTTGCGACTTCCCACTGTTCAAGAACAAGCCGTGCTGCGCTTTATGAATAGCCCCACAGCCTTCTGGGACCCGCCATGTGTCCCAGAAGGCTGCAGGGGAAGAGGGGAGTGGTCATCCTTTCGGATCCCATGGCGTTCTGGGAGTAAGCGGTAGTGGGTACCTGTCAAGACCAGGTACCCATCCCCCCCCCCTCCAAAAAAAAATGAAGTGCCAAATGTTAAAGAGGAGGGGAAGGCAGATAAATGGAACTTCTCCTTTTAGCTGAAGTTCTGCTAAAAGAAGAAATCTCCCCAAAGTGAGAGGAAATCCCCTGTTAGGCTACATTGGCACGGGGGAATTAGCCCGACTGCCAACTGCAATCTTCTGTTCCCTGCTGCTACTGTCAGCAACTGCCATGCCGGTTCACTATAATCACAGGTGGGCACAGCTATTTGCAGCTGTCTACACGGGCAGCCATTACCTGTGGTGATTGATGCTGGATGCAAAGTGTGTCCAGCAATGATCACTGCAGGTAATTTCTGGCTGTACGGACAGCTGCAAATAGCTGCGGCCACCGACCATCTGTTATTATAGTGGACAGGCTCGGCAGCCACAGCTAGCCACTGACAGTAGCAATATGAGTCAGAGGATTACTCCCGCTGCAGTTTGCATGGGGCCAAATCGCCGGTGCAGTTGTAGCCTTAGACAATTGTCAAGGAATCAAGTGGAAGATTTATTTGGCAGCTTTCCGCTTCCCTTTTCTTCTGGTGAGGGGTGTAAAATGTTCGATTTCCTGTCACTTTGTTTCTCAGTGACAATGATGACAAGGATCACCAGGACAAATGGAGAATCTCGGGACACAGACAGCATTAAATATCTAAGAGGGATTCTCTTTCCACACTATTCAAAAGTAAAAAAATAAAATATTTTTGGCGATAAGTACACTTTAAACCCACAACAGTGAAATCAGTCTGTATATGCACTAAAGCATGCTTGGTATACTCACTGTGTATAAAAACGCTGTTTGATCCTGACTCCCCTTTTTCCAGTATCAACTTCTTATCTCCTGATAAGACATATTGTGAGGAGTCACTCTGCGCATTCTCAGTTTGGTGTGTATTGCCAAAGAGGTTTTTTTTTTCCTTGGGAGAGCGCATGTGATCAGCACAGGGCCAATCAGCACTGTCCAGACAGAGGTCAGGGGTTCTGCATCCTCCAAGAGCAAAATGAAAACTCCTCCTACAAGCTTTAACTTGTGCTCAGCTGAACACTTAATAGAAGTCACAAGACTAACTGCTGATGAGAAAAGGTATTTAGCAGCTTATATTTACTAAAATAATTGCATTTCCATGTTGTGTGTACTGTGGGAGACCAGATATAGTGAATGCAGGGTCCTGGGTTTAGTAACACTTTAAGTGACCTGTTTCCGACATAATAAGTACATACTTCCACTGATTGTTTGGAAAGGTTGACTGCTCTTCTCACTTTTTCGTCCTTTCAAATACCTTCCTTTAGGAAACAAACATTTGTTTTTCTATCATTTACTTTCTGACTTATCTGATCATATGCTTTGTAACTTCCCAAAGCTGCGAAGAACTCCAGGACAGAGATCTTGAACTTAACCTAGAAAATTCATCTTTCTATGACCAGTTTGCAATTGCCCAGGTAAGTAGTTATTAAAATAAAAAGTTTATAAATCTTGTAAACTTCCTTTCTGTGTCTCTCCAAATATACATACATACTGTGACAGGAGGTCAGCAAGAACTAAGGGATGTGTCCAGGATGGGAGGTATATTTGTCCCAGGTCCATGCTCTACACAACACAGACTGTTTCTCCTGTTGTGCTGTGTAGTGAGCCTGTGTGGCTCACTGATGATGTCATTAGCTCAGCTGTAGTGCGTTAAGGGCTCTGGGCTCTATATAACTCCCAAGCTGCATAGAGAGAATGCTCCAACCTGGAACCAGTTTGCTGTGCTGGACAGGCTGGGGAGCAAGCAAACTATACTGTGGTGAGAGTAATGCAGGCCATAGATGGGTCAAAAATCAGCCGATTTTTTTAAAAAAAAATGAAAAATCAGTCGTTCAAGCGGCCGACGTTACCAGCAGTGGTAAAAAAAATCGGCCGATTTTCATCCCGTCTACAGCCAGCAAAAAGTGTCCCTGCAGAGAGCTCTGCTATTTCTTTGACAGTTCCTTGACATTTATAGCGGCTGCAACAATGTATCTATTTGTATCCATTTAGGATACAGATGTTTTTATTTGGAAACAAAGAGATACAATGTTGCAACCGCTATAAATGTCAAGGAACTGTCAAAGAAATAGCGGAGCTCTCTGCAGGGACACTTTTTGCTGGACTGGAATTCCTCTTCTTCTTCTTCATCCTCTTCTTCATCCTCTTCTTCATCCTCTTCTTTCTCTTCTTCCTCTTCTTCTTCATCCTCTTCTTCTTCTTCTTCATCCTCTTCTTCTTCCTCTTCTTCTTCCTCTTCCTCTTCTTCTTCTTCATCCTCTCCTTCTTTTTTCTTCTTCTTTTTGTCTTTTATTTTCGGGCGAAAAATCGGCCGATTTTTGACCCATCTATGGCCTGCATAAGGCTGGCCATACACTATACAATTTTCTTGAGAATTTTGCTTTAGATTTACCAAAAACCATATAATATGAGGTCAAACCTAAAGAACACTTTCAGTTGTATCCAATCGGGCAAGCCCTTGCACTATATAGTTGAAGGTAAATCTAAAGGAAATTGGGCAGAAATTGGACAGAAAATTGTATAGTCAGCCAAAATCTGTGTGATTTTGGACTGTGTGAACACTCTGTGTCTGAGCAGCGATAGGCTGTATCCAGACAGGTAGATAGGAATCTGTGTGTGCAGTTAGATGCCCAGTGTGGCAAGGCTTTATTTTATGTTTTTGTTTATTTTTCTGTTTTTGAATTTATGCACCGTGTGTTCACCAGCCTTGTAAATAAAGCACAGCTTTATTCCCCAAGATCCTGCTGTCGTGCTGAGCCTCTTTCACCTGCTCTGACTCATCTAGGGGGTCAAGCAGAACCCGCTACTGGGCTAATCCCTCACAATACATACAGTATATGGGATGAATTGGTCAACTGTAGAGCAGAAGTTCATTTGATTAACGTATTACGACTTATACAAAGCAAAGCATACTTATACTGAAAAGTCCACCCCATGCAAAACTGACATTTCAGTTTTTTTTGTAGATGCTCAAAATTTTAATTACTATTTTTTTCATGTTTTGGGGAATTCAGAGATAAGATTTCCATAGCTGACCTCCTAAGTCTGTGCAACTGTTGCAGCACTTTTGAGGGCGTCCAGTGTGACCTTTGAGCTTTAAATTCTTATATTATGGAGAACACAGTAGCAGTAGAAAAAACTAAAGTTAGGTGACAGCACCCAAAACTCCATGGTGAGTAAGAAGATTGGACAGCTCAATAATGGGGTCCCGAAGACTTAAAGTATATGTGAACTCTCACCTTGTAAAACAACCAGTTCAGTTTAAAATAGAAATGAAAGGCAAAAAGTGTGTGTATAGACATAAAAAACACAAACACCGTCTTTCCCATTTTTTATAAGTGATCACATATCCTCTGTTTTCAGCTACATAGAGAGCTGGGGGAGGAGAAAAAACAGTACACTAAACTGGCTGTATGGGTGGAGGGGGGGGGGGGACAGGACAAGTCTGATCATTGGAGGAGAGCAGATTGAGTTCCTAACTGACCACACTGTGTTCTCCTATCTAGTGTGGCCATTTTTTAATAGGAAAGCAGAGGGTCTGGCAGAAACACCCGGGATTTCACACAAAGGAAGCAATACAAAGAGAACAGGAGACTTTTTCATAGAAGTTCATGGTACAGCAGGCACATATCAGGAATATGTTGGGTTTACATATTCTTTAAAAGCAATCATCAGATAACTTAGCCCACCAGACTTCATCCATTACTGAAATGTCACTTGTGAATGTACTAATCCCTAAAGTACAGCAGTCAGTAAATCTCTTCTCACGCGTCTCAGGAGAGCTAATATAATCTAATATACAGTATTCCTAGCAGTGCCAATAGCAGAGCGTCTCCCACAGGACCAACTTTTAACTCTCAGGGGCTTATTTATAGTGGAAACCGATATCCTGTCTCTGCTGGACAACGCAATGTACACTCCACACTTCATCTGCGTTTTAGGTGTTATTTGTAAAATACATGCCATGGCGTAGAACTTGTGTCCCATGGAGTTTTCTGTGCATGATTGTAGGAGAGGCCGGTCACATGACTTGTCATGTGACTCAGCACTCATCCTGCCCCCACTGTACTTTATACATTTTTTAAAGCAACAGTATGGCTGTGGTAAGTCCGTACCACTATGGGGTTGATTTACTAAAACAGGAAAGTGCAAAATGTGGTGCAGCTGTGAATGGTAGCCAATAGTGGTGCACTGAAATAAAAATTCTGGTGCCAAAACCAAAAATTCAAGGTGCACTTGGCCGAAAACCAAAACTGACAGTTTAATTTTTTTTTTTGTAAATTTAATTAATGTGAATGGCGTCACTATGAATGTCACTAGGGGGTGTTTTTGCATTGAAGTCAATGGGAGGCTATTTTGCATTGAAGTCTATAGGACACGCCTTTGCATTGAAGTCTATGGGACGCGATTTTGCATTGGTGTCAATGGGACACAATTTTGCATTGAAGGCTATTGGACCTAATTTTGGATTGAAGTCTACGGGTCGTGATTTTACATTGAAGTTTATGGGACGTGATTTTGCATTGAAGCCTATTGGATGCGTTTTTGCATTGAAGTCACTAAGGGGTGTTTTTTGCATTGAAGTCAATGGGAAGCTATTTTGCATTGAAGTCTATAGGACATGACTTTGCATTGAAGTCTATGGGATACAATTTTGCATTGAAGTCTATGGGATGCGATTTTGCATTGAAAGAAAAAGAAATTCCACCTCAAAGAAACCAAATAAATTTCTTAGTGCTATAACTGAAATAAAGGATTTTGCATTGAAGTCTGTGGGATGCAATTTTGCATTGAAGTCTATGGGATGCGATTTTGCAATGAAGTCTATGGGACGCAATTTTGCATTGGTGTCAGTGGGACACAATTTTGCTTTGAAGTCAGTGGGATGCGATTTTGCATTGAAGTCTATGGGATGCGATTTTGCATTGAAGTCTGTGGGATGTGATTTTGCATTGAAGTCTATTGGACGCAGCATGCCATTCAGCATGATTAGCATATTGATAACCCTATTTTCGACTGATGATTTTCGTTGGCCGGTATATTGGTGCATCCCTAGTAGCCAGTTAGATTCCTTTTCAGCTTGTTCAATTATGCTTTGACAAAAAAACCCAGAATCTGAATGGTTTCTATGCACAGCTGCACCAGATTTTGCAGTTTTAGTAAATCAACCCCTATGTGTCATAATTGGTATGTTATAGTTTCCCCAGAAGGCACTTGAATTTTACTTCTGTACCCAGTTTTTTATGTTTATGTTGCTGACAGGTACACTTTATATAATACTCCACCAGAATATTTTTCTTCACCACGTATTTCTGCACTTCATCTTGCACATCCATGTAATTTCACTATGACACCCATAGGTTAGTAAAATATTGTTACAGGATTGATTGACAAAGATTCTGATTCTGACCTTGTGAAAGCATCATGTTCTTGAAAACCCCATCTCATTTACCCAATTTAAATGCAAATAGCGGGTATAAAAGACGCGCCATTGATTTTCTAAGGGCTCCATTCATAGATTTGCAAAGTTGCCTTTTGAGAGTATTACCTTGCAGTGGTATCACCTGATATGACTTTCAAGATGACTTTTACATTTCATCAAATATACAAACAAAGGCTGGCAGGCTTATTATTGCAAGTCTGCCTTTAATGTCCAGTATTTCCTTACCCAACGCATTGTGTTTATCAACTTAACAACGAGTGAGAATCAGAAATCAAATTTAGAAATATGTACTGTAATCCATGTCACTAATCCATGGCCCAGGACAAGTTGCTGTCACATTTTGGTAAAACATATCATTCCTACGGCAGTGAGGCCAGACTGTAGAGAGTGATCGTATGCAGAAGACTGTGTGTTCCCTCAGCACATGTAGAAAAAAATCTGGGCAAAAGTTCACACAATTTGGTACACGTGCTATAAACTGATCAGCCATAACATTATGACCAGTGACAGGTAATGTGCATAACATTGATTATTTTGTAACAGTGGCATCTGAAAGTGGGTGGAATATATTAGGCAGCAAGTGAACATGTTGTCCCTGAGTTTAATGTGTTGAAAGCACAAAAAAAAAAAATGGGCAAGTGTAAGGATTTGAGTGACAAGGACCAAATTGTAATGTCTAGACAACTGGGTCAGAGCAAATCCAAAACTGCAGCCCTTGTGGGATGTTCCCACAAGCTCTGCAGTGGTCAGGACCTACCAAAAGTGGGCCAGTGAAAAACCAGCAACAGGGTCATGGGTGCCCAAGGCTCATGGATGCTCTTGGGGAGCGAAGGCTGGCCTGTGTAGTTTGATCCAATAGAAGAGCTACTGTAGCTTATACTGCTGAAAAATGTCATGCTGGTTCTGATAGAAAGGTATCAGAACACATAGAGCATCGCGGTTTGTTTTGTATGGGGCTGTGTATCTGCAGACCGGTCAGGGTGTCCATGCTGACCCTTGTCCACACCCAAAAGCCCTACATTGGGTACATCAGAACTGGACCACAGAGCCATGGAAGAAGGTGACCTGGTCTGATGAATTGAAGAATGGTTTAAGGCAGGGCTTGAAAAAGCCGCTCACCTGCTCGCCAAATGCGAGGAGAAATTCCTCTGTGGCGAGCGGCGAGCACAGATGAAGCATGGAGCGACTGCACATGCGCTCCAAGCTTCATTTTGAAGCCAAGTTCTGGTTTACAACTTCTGGTTTCCGGCTTCTGCGGCACCACCGCTGAGGGGACAGGTGCAGGAGAGGTCCGCTCTCCTCCGCTGAGAGGAGACACCCTCTCCACCGCTGCGGGGGACTCGGAGGGACAGTAAGTACTGTATACATGTCATATCACTATAATGGAGTACAGGGGAGCTGGGATATACATTACTCAGTAATGTATATTGTGGGCGGACCTAGGCAAAGTTGGGTGGGGCAACTGGTGGTGAGTAAGTTTTGTGACCGGCTAGTACAGGGGTCTTCAAACTATGGCCCTCCAGCTGTTGCAGTACTACAAGTCCCATCATGCCTCTGCCTCTGGGAGTCTTGCTGGGACTGTCAAAGTCTTGCAAGGCCTCATGGGACTTGCAGTTCCTCTACACCTGGAGGGCCATAGTTTGGAGACCTCCGGGCTAGTAGGTCTGGACTCGAAAATTTAACCCCTGGTTTAAGGAACACAATAGCGTGTTCAAGGTATTAACTCGGCATCCATATTCTGCAGACTCCAATCAAGCATCTGTAGGGTGTTTGAAAAACAAGTTCAAACCATGGGGTGCCCACCTCACAACTTTCAAGACTTAAAGGATCGGATCTGCTTCAGACAGCTTGATGCCAGATATTACAGCATACCTTCAGAAGTCTAGTGGAATCCATGCCCTGTTGGATTATGGTGGATGGTCATAATGTTACGGCTGATCGGCGTACATTAATTAAAAGATGACTCCCAGTAGTTTTTGGCTTGTAATACTTTACACTTCAGAGCTTCTGAGGTTATTAAACACTTTTACACTCAGGCCAATTTTCAGCTTTCAGTGCTGTTGCACTTTGAATGACAAGTGCGTGGTCATGCAACACTGTACTCATATGAAATTTTTATAATTTTTTTCACACAAATACAGCTTTCTTTTGGTGGTATTTAACCACCACTGTGTGCTTTGTTTTTTGCTAAATAAACAAAAATAGACCAAAAAAAAATGTTTTTCTTAGGTTCTATTATAAAAGTTTGGAAACTGATAGACTGCACTGATGAGGTGGCACTGATAGGCAGCACTGATGGGCACTGTTAGGCTGCACTGATGAGGCGGCACTGGTGGGCATTGATAAGAAGGCACTGATGATGCTGCACTGATATGTGGCACTGGTGGGCAATGATGGGCACTGATGGGTGCTAATGGCAGCACTGAAAGGCAATGATAGGTGGCACTGACTTGCCGCACTGATAGACGGCTCTGACTGACAGCACTGATAGGTGGCACTGACTAGCAGCACTGATGGGCATTTTTGGGACTGCACTGATAATCAGGGCACTGATTATCAGTGTAGATGTCTACTTTAAGACTTGCCAGTATCAGAAGTACTTTCCTCAGAGTAAGGAAAAGGAAAGTACTGCGGATAACCGACAAGTGTGTTTACATGGTGATCAGCTGTGATTGGACAAAGCTGATCACATGGTAAGCGGCCACTGCCATTGACCCTTTGCCATGTCATGTGATCAGCTGTGTTCAATGGACACAGCTAACACAGAGTGCCAGGTGCACGCCGCTGTGGGCTTGCGGGAGGGGGGCTGTTCTGGGAGGATGTCATATGACCCCCTCCCAGAACTGGACGACTGTGCTGTAACTGTTATTCGGCTATAGTGCCACCAACAAGAGGTCGAACCGTATGTATAACCAAAACATGGGACAAGAAGTGAGAGAAAAATGTCTTAAAAGTAAGCTACATCCTCTTTATGTAGATCTCACTGGAACAGGTGTCTCCATTGGAAGCTCTTCCACCTATTCCTGTTTCAGTGACAACTATAACATATTGGATTGTTTATAAATGTATTTCTCTGTGACAAACTTTATCAGGACAAACAGAGAGCATGAATCTACCTCCCTGGTGCACAACCTATGGCCAGAGGGCCACATGTGACCCTTTGGTATAAGATATGTGGCCCTTGGATCTCTGCAGTCTATAGTGGGAACATTGATTAGGGTAATAGCGTTGATCTCTACTAGCCTCATGTAACGTGTTCCCAGTTTTATATTGTCTTCTGCAGCCATCCCCAACCAAAAAACTTATGTCTCCAGTCTGACCATTAGTTGCTGTACTAGGTCTGCAGTCTCTGACAGTCAAGCATTACATGTATTGAACATTATGTGCAGCCAGTGGCGGACTGACAACTCATGGGGCCCCCGGGCAATAGGGGATCATGGGGCCCCTGTGTCCTCACCCACACCCAAAAAAAGCCTATGAAAATCCAATGAAAGGTACCAGGGGCATCTCATGGGGCCCCCTACTGACCCCGGGCCCTTGGGCAGTGCCCGAGCGCACGAATGGTCAGTCCGCCCCTGTGTGCAGCCCTTTGGTGATGTCAGGGGCTGCATTTGAGGCCCCCATTATCTAATGAGATGACAACCACTGATCTACCTAGTGGGGTCAGCAATAAAGATCTGATAAGAGTGTTATTCCTTCTCTATTGTATCTGATTTTTTTTTTTAATTTTCTTTAAAAATCATACAATGTGATTTCCTGTATTTTTTTTTTAAATTCTGTCTCTCAGAGTGGGAATGCACCTACAATGTGAATTACAGACCCCTCCATGATTTCTGAGTGGGAGAACTTGCAAAATCGCAGGGTGTAAAATAGTTCTGTTCCTCAATGTATAGTACATTCACATCAGTCCCTAACCCTCAAGGGGCATACAATCTAAGGTCCCTAACTCACATTCATACATACACATACTAGGGCCAATTTAGACAGGAACCAATTCACCTACCAGCATGTCTTTTGAGTGTGGGAGGAGACTGGAGTACCCAGAGGAAACCCACACAGGCACAGGGAGAACATGCAAACTCCAGGCAGGTGGTGCTGTGGTTGGGATTCAATCAACGAGTTTAGGAGATACTCGCTTCTTTTGACAGCCAGCGCATGCACTGTGAAGGAACAGCATAGCTGTGACATTCCTTCAGAGCACTGTGCCATGGTCCAGGACTCCTGTGCACATGCACTAGAGTGACGTCATCACGGCTCAGCCAGTCAGATGGCCAGAGCTCGCGAGCCCAGAAGGAAGAACGGGTGAAGATGGAAACCTCTGCAGTGGTGACAGCGTGCTGCTGGAGGGCTTCGGTTTAAGGTAAGTTCTTCATAATGTGCTAGTATGTGATGCATAGTAGCACATTATGACATTACCTTGCAGAGGGAAACTTTTTTTTTTGTTTTTAAGTGCGGTTTACTGCTGCTTTAATTTATTTTCACTTGGTGATCCTGTCAGTAGCACACCTCTTATCCTGGAGTGACAACGCTCACTCACTGTGCCTTTAGAAGGAGCTCTTGTTGTCGCACTAACACAGGACTACCAGCCACTGTCATATCTTGATTTCCAATAAATGGGAGGGTGATAGTTAATTTTTTACAATGCTGTGAGGTAAGGGTGAATTCACACTGCCCCGCTGCAGTTTGGCCGCAGCATGGGTTTAGCACAATGAACCTGCAGTTTCCTATAGACTTCTATTAGAATGAGCTTTGGTGCATCTTTTGAAAATTAGCCAAAATTCCTGCATGCTGCATCTTTGGTGTGCTTTCAGAAACACACAAGCTAATAGAAGTCTATGGGAAACTGTGGGTAACCTGCATGAAAACCACAGGTTACACGGACAAATCACAGCGCAGCAGTATGAAACTGCCTGTAAGCTAACATTGAAAGTCAGCTCATTGTTCAGCTCAGAGGAATTGATAAGAGCACTGTATTTCTGGCAAGATTAGGTATTTTTTCTGTTGCTGAAAATCCTTATTTTCAAATCTGAAAAAGGAGAAAACGAATGCAGCCACCACATATAAGGACCGCTAAGCTGCAATACATTCCATTTTTGTGTTTATGTTGGATCTGCTTTCACTGTGTGAGCAATTACCAACAACGATAATGTTTTTTGTCTTTTTCTAGTTTGGTCTTTGGGCTTCCTGGCTTGCGTGGCTGGGAATTACTATCCTTGCATTCTTGAAGGTCTACCACAATTACAGACAGGAAGAGCTGGTGGACAGCCTTATTCAAGAGAAGGAACATTTGATTGGAAAGCCGTCACCCAGAAACCCTATGCATGAAGAGAAGAGTGGAATGATATAACCCAGCAAGCAAAGCCATAACACATTGCAACATTTTGAAAATGAAAGCCCTCGGTGTATCCTCTAGTTTGCTTAACTTCCTCTTAATCAATTCTTATAAAGTGGCACTGTGTGGTTTTTTTCTTCTCTGCAAGTAAGCTGCCATTATTTGCCAGCAAGCAGTTGGTACTGTTATGAGATCTGTTATGTGAGCCATATTGCAACAAGTCATTTCAAGTGTTTGCTGAGAGCTACATTCCTCTAACTTGAAGTTTAAAAGGTTGATCCACCTAATGGTGATATTTTACTAATAGGTGGAAATAAATGGGCTGGGTAAGCAGTGGCTTCTTATAAGTCTTGGATATTCCAACACTGAGATCTTGCAACCATGTCTGACTCACCCACTTGGTGTTTTTGTGTGTTCCCACCAACCTTTGTGCTTTCCCGCTCCTTCAGCTGCATTCTCTGTAATATAAAATAAATATTACAATCCAACAGGGAGAGTGGGAACCCCTTATATTGGCTACAGCAGAGCCAGGAACTCGCCACAAAGATCTCACCAATTGAGTCCCCAAGACTTATAAAAGATTATTGTGTGGTTTAACTTCAGCATCTACCCAACAAGAGGAATATCAGTGTTGGGTGAGCAAAGCCTTTAAGTAATTCAGTTTTATACAAGTTTGATTTAAGCCAAAGTTACAGTATGCTTTTTTTTTAAATATCTCTGTAGGATCCATAAACTGCTCTTGTGAACTGGTGAGTAGGGTGGGGTAAACAGAAGGTGTGTTCAGTGACTGAAATCAAAGATGTTCTGTAGTTCAATGCAACCAATCAGAACTATAGAAATGTAGTTACAGTGGAATTTTTTTAATGTTTTGAATAGAGTGGGCAAGAATTTGCTTGGTTTTTAAAGTTTTCATTACTGTTGTACCCCACTATTGGAATTTACCTTCACTTCCTGCCAAGGTGACTCCCAGGGCTTTTTTTCTAGCTGAACTTTCAATTTGTCCTCTCTTTGATGGATTTGTCATCAGCCCCCAGGAGGAGACTTGACGGAAAATCTCCCCAGTGGGATCTCAGATAACAATAAAGACCCGTCCCAAAATTTAAAGACACTTGGTCGCAGTATATGAAAAAGAGGCCTACCTATAAAGAAAACAATACTTACATGTTCCAATGTCTGCTCTGCCAATCTGTGCTTTTTTTCTGGCCCCTCTACTTGTACTTGCAGGGTAGTTACATAGTGGCTGCAGTGCAGAACCACAGTGGGGGACATGGCATCCAATGTGTCGCAAAGTGTTGAATATTCTTTTTTTTTTTTTCTCAATACATTTTTATTTCGTTTTCTAAATAAGAGATAATATAGAAACAAAAGAGCAAAGGAAAAATAACAGATCAATTAGTATCATAAGATCACAAATGATAATGATCTCAGAAACACATTATATGGGTAAGAAAAATGTAAAAAACTTTATTTGTATCACAGTGAGAATATACAAACAGAAAGTGCTGGGTAACTCCTAACGTTCATTATAAGCAGGATATCATAGTATCCTTATGTTATAAAAAGACTATAAAAGGTCTAAACATATAGGAAAAAAGATAAAACCTCTGTCGTAATCATGTTGTAACATAAATCTGCTCATTATTCCATAAGTACCGGGTTAAGTCGTGCACAAAGTATGAGATTTGCCATTAGTGTCTTAAATTGTAGTTTTTAAACCAATTAGACCAGGGTGTCCAGGTTCAATCAAACATAATGATTTTGTTGTTTAAATAAGTGCTGAACATCCTTGAGCAGCCTTATCTCTTTAAGACTGCAAAGATTGTTTGCCTTGGAGATGTGACAGGTACGTAGTATTTGCTGCCTTTTACCCGCAAGCCCAATTTTTTAAAGTATAACTAAAAGCAAAACTTTTTTTTAAATCAATTTGCGCCGGCACCTCCCGGCCCTTTAAGAGTTTCAGAAGCCGGGAGGCGGGTGGGGTTTTTGGGTTATGTGACCACCGTGATTCGCCGTCACACGATCGGAAAAGGCCCCAATTGAAAGGAGAGATCGGGATCTTTCCATGAGTCACGGACATATGTGCTGGAAGCACGCAGGGCACGTGCTCTCAGCACATATGTATTTTCTAATTGCATGCAAATATGCAGCTGCTCGGCATCAAGGCCCAGACGCTAAGAGGTCGCATATTTGCGTGCGCTCGGCATCAAGGGGTTAAGTTCTGGATAGAGTGGAGGTGGGTTAGAACACCTGTCAGTTTTTATTGCTGTCTGTGTCCCTATTAGGGAGATTCATCCTCTCTATTTGTCCTGTTTACCATTGTTTATCATCAAAAGTGAACGTAAATGAAAATCCCAAATTTTGGGTTGTCTCCAGAAAAATAATAGAGGGGAAATCTTTTAATGTGGATGCCAGTTCAGGTGACCTTGGGGGGGGCCCCAGGGATTCTCTTATTTTGCAGGTATTTCCTCTCACTTCTTGTTTCAGGTATGGGACAGGAAGGGAAGGTAAATCTCCTCAATAGGACAAACCTGACAGGGGTTATAATCCTCCCTTACACTATCCACAATGAAAAAAAAAGTTTTGCTGGTGCCAACATGGCAGAATATTACGACATGTCATGTTTTTCCATTTTCCTGGCGCCAGTTTGGTAGCATACATGTGGTAATATGCTGCCATGGTTTGGCACTAGGTAAGGTAAATTACGGTAAGTATTTGATAGAATTTTCCATTTTGCCTATAGTTCTACTTTAAGCTTTTAAAATATGGACAGAATTGCTTCAAACGACATGCGTAGCATACAGTTTGGTCTCTTTTGATTTGTTAAGAGTACCATTGAAAGACTTTTGTTATATCTGATTGATAAGTACAAAAAATTCACTTTTTGATATTCGCCAGAAATCTTGTGACCTGCCAACTTTATGTGCTTTCTGTATGTGCTGACTGTTATCCCTTACATTGTTCCCACAGGACTACAGAACCACACTCTTCTATGTTAGGGAGAATAGGAGGGGAACATGCTTCAGTAATCCTGCCATGCCTTTGTTGGTCTGATACAGGAGGACGGTGAGTGTTGTCACCCTAGGATTGGAAGCGTGTTACTGGCAGAAATACCGGGTGAAAATAAAGGGAAAAAAGTGGGACTCTAAAGGCACCAATAAACATTCTGTTTGTTCCCAGTCTTAGAGATGAGTCTGTATTGCATATGGATACCATTAGAAGCTATGATTGCTTGCACTGGATTACTGAACACCAGGGGCGGACTGACAACTCATGGGGCAATAGGGGATCATTGGGCCCCTGTGTCCTTGCCCACACTCAAAAAATCCTATGAAAAAGGGCATCTCATGGGGCCCCCTACTGACCCCGGGCCCTCAGGTAGTGCCCATGTTTCCAAATGGTCAGTCCGCCCTGGACGGGACACAGTTCCTCCCACTGACACAAATAATGGGTTGCAATTCTTCCCACTGACACCAAAAATGGGGCACTATCTCTCCCACTGACACCAAAGATGGTGAACACCTATTGGTTTGTATAGTATCGATGAATACAGGCTATAGAATAATAGTGTGGCTTCCAACAAAGCACTCTAGTATAATCTGCCATGGACAAACAGAGCTGAGGAGAAACACTTTGAGATGTATGTAATTCTTAATATATCCAGCAACTTGAATGTGTTAGTATTATAACAAAGATGTGTATGATGCGTTTCCTTGACAGAAACAGCAATTTTTGTGAGCTAAATCAAAGCTTATGCTATAGTAGTACGATGCTAAATTCTCATGAATGTTGGCTCACAAAACAGAGTAGCTGCTTATGACCTTTAAAGTAGGTAAGCATGTGTCTAATGTGCCATCACAACCTATAAATCATACTCAGCTACAAGAACTTTAAGATGCATAGATGAATTTACTATAACAACTTTACTTTAACAAAAGAAAAAAATAAACAACAAACTGCCAATAGGTTTGGAGAGCAGGTCAAGAGGTACTTGTACATGCCTGCAACAGTGTACAATGCCAAGGATCTGATTGAATATCTGATCGTTCACATCAGGTCAAGTTCTGGCACTTTCTAGTAGTTTCGGAGCTTGCAAGCTTTCTCCTGCCCACCATACTTCCCTATTGACCCACCACTATGATGGGCTTCCCCCTGGCCAATAAGAACATGCTGGAGGTGGGGAGGGTAAAGGAAGCTGGCCCACGTAGTTTTTCTTTAAAGTGACTCAGTCACTAATCTCAAATAAAACATCTTCTGTAAACAAAAATGTAAATACATAATTCTTCTGCTGCTCATACTATCAAACACTGCTCCATTAAATAAGGTTGGAGTGGAGTTTCTTTTTAAACTGACACTTCTGGGTGTATCGCTCTTCTGTGTTTTCCTATGTTTTATGCTGCTGACCACTACATGACACACTAGTGACATAGAGGTTTTTATAGGGGAAAGGCTAGAACTATCTTCTTTCCAGCTGGTTCTGGTTGTGATGGCTGGTCCACCAAGGCCACCCTTAATGTTGGTTTCTGACCAGTTTTGTTGCTGCTTTTCTTGCCATTGCCATCACACATGCACTGTAATCAAAGCAGGACCATGTATTTGGGATGGGATCTGATAGATGGAAGGAGTGCACATGCATCTTCCAGCTCGGACGAGCAGAGGAATGGGCCACTGACTATCGTAGGACCGTGGAGTAAGGTGTTATTTCCAGCTATGGGAGCTAATGAGAGCTGAAAATATAAGTCACATGGCTGAAAAGAAAGATACATATGGCATATAACACATGCGTTATGGCTTAGTGAACATATAGCCATATTCTAACGCAGCATATCTACCTTCTGATATAGATACATGATTTTGGAGTTTGAAGTTTAAAAAATGCAGGTGTATGCTAGTCATGGAAGTCATTTAAAATTGTTCCACATATTTAATCATTTTACAGTTGTGCAAGCCTTGGGGCCAATCGCCCATATGGTCAGTACACTTTCCTTCCTAGTGACTAATGCTTCCATCTTAAGATGAATGTCTCCTGCTGCATTCTAGATGATCGTCATGGGACAGTCTAGGCAACATATGATCATCTATCGGTCATAGCACTGAGTAATAGGAAGGACATGGGCAAAGTGGAACTTTACCCATAAAAGCTTCTTAAAAAATGATGTTCTTTAGTAAGAAATATTCATTCTACATTTATAATTATGCTAACAAAATCAGTGTGTGCTGTAAATTGCCTTCAGCATTGTTCCTGTTTCTTCTTGCCAGAGGCTGCCATTTTGTTGAAGCCTAGAGCAGTCACTGCATTATTGAACCCCCCTCTCTAGAGTCTCAAAAACTATATGCACTTTCTGCAAATAAAATGTGTGCATTTCCATTTGATTGTATCTCTTGGTTCAGCTAGATGGGAAAGCGTAAGTAGTTGACAGTGCTCAGATTCACAGCTGCCCATGCCAATTTAGAGGGAGAAAGAGAATCTCAGGGAGATAAGATATTATTCTTGTAAGTTTAACTCTTTTGTGTCTCTCCAGCAGCAGAGTTTGTCCTATCGCCTTTCCTGGTTTTCTTTTCTCCCTCTCATATCTGTTCTCCATCAATGCAGTCTGTGTCATTCCTGTTGTTTCCTTCCCCATCAGTAAATCTTAAAGCTGTCAGCAGATCAGCCTGTAGTGACTCACCGATTTTAGGCACAGTGCCAAGAATAGAGAGCCACTGAGCACGTGCAGAGCAGAGTGAGTATATCACTGGATTTTAACCAGTATAGGCACTTATATTTAATGTTTAAGGTAGCTATACCTGCAAAACGGGACAGCCTGAAATAATCTATAGGGACTTAATTTTCTGATAAAAGTTAAATATTTAAAATGATTGCCGGTTCACTCATAAATAAATGATTTGGTTTAGGCCTTCTTTATTTCCTGTTTGCTCCAATGTTTCTTATAGAGCTTGGATTCTGTGACCTTTTTTGTTTGTGGAAATAAGACTGGAGCAATTGTGGTCAACCCCTAAGTTTCTGTTGTGTGCCACTGATTGTTTAAATTTTCTGCTACCTCATTCAACACCTGTTTATCATGGTATTTACTTGCTGTGAGTTGCTATATACAGGTGAAACTCGAAAAATTAGAATATTGTGCAAAAGTTCATTTATTTCAGTAATGCAACTTAAAAGGTGAAACTAATATATGAGATAGACTCATTACATGCAAAGCAAGATAGTTCAAGCCGTGATTTGTCAGAATTGTGATGATTATGGCTTACAGCTCATGAAAACCCCAAATCCACAATCTCAGAAAATTAGAATATTACATGCAATCAATAAAACAAGGATTGTACATAGAACAATATCGGACCTCTGAAAAGTATAAGCATGCATATGTACTCAGTACTTGGTTTGGGCCCCTTTTGCAGCAATTACTGCCTCAATAAGGTGTGGCATGGAAGCTATCAGCCTGTGGCACTGCTGAGGTGTTATGGAAGACCAGGATGCTTCAATAGCGGCCTTCAGCTCTTCTGCATTGTTTGGTCTCATGTCTCTCATCTTTCTCTTGGCAATGCCCCATAAATTCTTTATGGGGTTCAGGTCAGACGAGTTTGCTGGCCAATCAAGCACAGTAATCCCACGGTCATTGAACCAGGTTTTGGTGCTTTTGGCAGTGTGGGCAGGTGCCAAGTCCTGCTGGAAAATGAAGTCAGCATCCCCATAAAGCTTGTCTGCAGAAGGAAGCATGAAGTGCTCCAAAATCTCCTGGTAGACGGCTGCGTTGACCCTGGACTTAATGAAGCACAGTGGACCGACACCACCAGATGACATGGCTTCCCAAATCAACACAGACTGTGGAAACTTCATACTGGACTTCAAGTGTCTTGCAGTGTGTGCCTCTCCATTCTTCCTCCATACTCTGGGCCCTTGGTTTCCAAATGAGATGCAAACGTTGCCCTCATCAGAAAAGAGGACTTTGGACCACTGAGCAACAGACCAGGTCTGTTTTTCTTTAGCCCAGGTAAGACGCTTCTGACGTTGTTTGTTGTTCAGGAGTGGCTTGACAAGAGGAATACGACATTTGAAGCCCTTGTCCAGGATCCGTCTGTGTGTGGTGGCTCTTGATGCACTGACTCCAGCCTCAGTCCACTCCTTGTGAAAGTCCCCAACACTTTTGAATGGCCTTTTCCTGACAATCCTCTCCAGGCTGCGGTCATCCCTGCTGCTTGTGCACCTTTTTCTTCCACACTTTTCCCTTCCACATAACTTTCTATTAATGTGCTTTGATACAGAAATTTGGGAACATCCAACTTCTTTTGCAATTACCTTTTTTACCCTTTGAGGCTTTCCCTCCTTATGGAGGGTGTCAATGATGGTTTTCTGCACAACTGTCAGGTCAGCAGTCTTTCCCATGATTGTGATTCCTACTGAATCAGACAGAGAGACCATTTAAAGGCTCAGGAACCCTTTGCAGGTGTTATGGCTTAATTAGCTGATTAGAGTGGGACACTTTGAGCCGAGAATATTGCGCCTTTTCACAATATTCTAATTTTCTGAGATTGTGGATTTTGGGTTTTCATGAGCTGTAAGCCATAATCCTCACAATTATGACAAATCACGGCTTGAACTATCTTGCTTTGCATGTAATGAGTCTATCTCATATATTAGTTTCATCTTTTAAGTTGCATTACTGAAATAAATGAACTTTGGCACGATATTCTAATTTTTTGAGTTTCGCCTGTAATTGCTGGAGTGAGGATGGCCAGCAAAGGTCATAAAACAACTCAATAGTAAGGCCCCTGTGTATGGGATTTATCTTCATATAGAGGGTGTAGGTCAGTGGTCTCCAAACTGTGTCTCAAGGGCCAGGTGCGACCCATTGCTTACCTTTATAGGGCCATTGATTAATTATTATTATTATTATTATACACCAACAATATGGCACTATTTTTTCCAGTGACACCAATGATGGGGCACTATCCTTTACAGTGGCACCAACTATTTTTCCCTCTAATACCAAAGATGGGGAATTTTTTGCTCCCACTAGGCACTGTCCAGCCCCCTAAGGTCTGACTGTAAACTGGCCCTTTGTTTAGAGAGTTTGGAGACCCCTGGTGTAGGGGATCCTTGGATGCCAGTTATCCTATCCTACCACTTTATTTTCATGAACACCTACTTTATAATTAATGACACCAAATATAGCATATACTTGTGTATGCAGTTTTGATGACCATAATAGATGATCTTGATAGTATCAACATGCTAGCTTTAAAATAGCATGTAACATCAAAATAGGGGTTCAGTTCTGAGTTAGAGTAGACTAGTGTAAGGCTTTGGGGTTCAGTGTTTTTTTTTTTTTTTATTAAAGCAGAATCTCAGCAGCTTGAATTGCACAGACCTCTGGGACATGTAGTCTAGGAGTCACTGCTGCTTTCTGCTCCCTCCATACTATGGGAAGGAGAGGAATAGGACTGGAGTGGTCACATGACCGTTACATGGCATTCCTAAAAGAAAGGTATTTAGCTAGAAATTTTGGAATAAATAAAGAGTATACAGTATTGTCCAGGACTGGGGAAAATGATTTGTTTGATTCCCAGAGTTCTGATCTAAAGCCAAAACATTTTTTTTTTAGATTTTGGATAGATAAAGAAATGCTTAACACCCCTGAAAAGATTTGTTTTGCTCTCTGTGTAGCATTGGGGAGATTTTCCTCACTTCCTGTTTCAAAGCCGTAACAGGAAGTGAGAGGAGCTCTCATTATGCAAATATTTTATAAATCCACCTACAAGTGTTACTATGAGAGGTTAAGTCTTAAGGGCCTGTTGGGTTGTGTTAAAGACGAGGTTAGGTGTTAAGAGTCGGGTTAAGGGCTCAGTTTAGGTATTGATTTAGATGTTCATCTAGGGTAGGGTTCGGTGTTAAGGAATGCTTTATTGTAGGGGATATTTTATTATTAGATAAAACACTGGGCAGCTACACTATGCATGCTAGTGCTTTGGTTCCAAGAGCCTCGTACCAAAAAACAGCCAGCACCAGGCTCCTAGGACTGAGAACAAATGTAATGCAGCCACACACCTTTCCATTTGTAAAACCAGTGATATGGCATCAATGTACATAAGAAACCCTAATAACAGTGCATGCAAAAAATAAAAAAAGCTATACCATTTAAGTGGCTTGGTGCAACAGCTCTGCAATTGTGCTTGTGTGCCATCACCCTGGCCCCTGTCTATAAAATGTAAATATTTTTTATGTATTGCTAATTGCTGCCAATAATGATTTGTATGGCTTACAAAGGAAAATATATATTGCATATCTTTTAAATATATAAAACTCAGTGATTCCAGTCTTCAGAAACACGTGCAATAATTATCTTGGTAGTTACTTACCTTGAACAGAAAGTTTATGAAAACATGTACTTCTGGTGGCCCATGAAGACTGGACTTGGGAAGCATGCTGGAGCAGAATATGAAAATCAGCTTCACTTGTGCTCCAATCAGGTGTCATGTTTTGAATGTAAAAGTGTGTAATTGATCGTTTTGGGCTATGAGTTCATTTCTGTTTTGATATTCTTTGCATCAATCACTAAATCAGCCTATTCTATCTATCTATCTATCTATCTATCTATCTATCTATCGTTAGTTTAGACTTTTTTTTGTTGTGTTGTGCTTGACTTGCTTTGCATAGCATTATACAACATTGTATACTTACCTCTGGCATGATGAATGACATTTACAATTTAATAACCATGGCTTCTAAATTTGGATCTAAGGCTGACCAGTTGGTTTAAAGGATAAGTTCACTTTTGGAACATGTTACATGTTCTACCCATTTTTAGGGTGGAAGTTTTAACCTGTTTTAGCATCTGCACCTTCTCTTCCTGATGCCCCCCTCCCTGTGACAATAGCCGGGGATCCTGTCCCTGTACATGTTGTCACAATTTGAAAACTGTACTGCTGTGCAGGGCTCCGCCCACATGGTTCCATCATTCATTCACAGTTTCCTGTGAATGAATAGACTACAAGTACTGTCAGCCATTGCGACTGACAACTTGTAGTGCTCAATGAACACTGGTGAGCACTCTGGTAGTTCATTGATCTTCCTGCTCTCAAGTAACTGCCATACAAGGTAGGGGCCGGCAGCTATCCTGAGAGTATGCAGGACCTTGACATTGCACCCACGATCTGCTGATTGCGGGTGCAATGCTCTGCAGGCTGCATAAGAATAAAAATAATAAATGCACTTTTTTTTACCTCCAATAAAGGGCATTTATATATTTTTTTTCTAAAGGTGAACTTAGCCTATAAAGTGTATGTATAGCCAAAAGTTTCTGGTTTTGGATAAAGTTGGGAAGGGTTAAAACCCCTATCAGATTATTTTTTGTTGTCTGCGACCTTCCGGGGAGATTTCCCTTTGCTTCCTGTCCTAGAGACGCAACAAGAAGGGAAATCTTCTAAAAGTGAGGGCAATTCCCATCTTGGGCCCCATGCACACTGGGTGTTTATCCACGGAGCTCCAGCACTTAGCCAAAGGCGGGGTGCACAGGTTTGCCATTCATCCCAGCTGACAGCAGCCTGTCAAATTCTACGAGAGTTGGACAGCTGTTGTGGCTTGGCGTTGCATTTAGCTGAACTTACATTTAGTACAGTGTGTGTCCAGGGACAAATGCTTGGAATGTAAGAAATGTGTGCCCTGGGTAGTCATTCCTGGGCACATACTGCCCAAAACAGAAGTACCACTGATGCACCATCCAGCCACAGCAGCTGTCAGGCACCTATAGTGTTTGACGGGTTGCTGACGGTGGGGCTGGATGGTACACATGTGCCCTCCACCCACGGTTAAATGCCCGTGCCCCATACAATGAGCTAAATGCCAAGTGTGCATGGGGCCTAAGTTGTTACCAAATTATATGTCCATTAGATTATTTCTATTCAGCTCCTGCTCTTATTAGAACACTAAGTTTCCTTTTATTTTCCTGTCTCAATGAGAGGTAAATATCCCAAGCGGGGGCACAGACAACAACAATAACTTTTCAGAGGGTCTAGCCCTTAGCACTACCCAAATTTAAGAGAAAAAAAGGTTATTCCTTTACATGCATTTGAAGACTTCTATGAGGTGGTATCAAAACGTTTCGAGGCTAGTTATGTAACACGACAACAGATGGCAGCACAAGGCTGCATGCACAGTCACAGGGAGCACCCACCTTCATAAGTCAGTGTGCCAAAAGACATTGTCCTGCGTACATCGGGAGCTGTTCAACTAGTGCACTATCACATCTGCTATTTTATCAGGGGCAGGAAGTTAGAACAATGAGCAAAAGTGAAATTCTGTGTGAAACCCGTACAAACAAGTTTCGTCACCAGTAATGATCCTCGACATGAAGGATTGGTCATCCATGGCATGCTGTTGGAGTTCTTGGCAGACTTCAAAGTGGTGTTCTATTTTTCTCCTGGATCAGCAGCCTGGGGACAAGCCTTGGCAGCAATCAAATCACACGATTGCTTTAACGGTTCTGTATGACACACCGACAAAGGCAGCAATGTTGTGTCTTGTTCTCCGACGATCAACAAGTTGCCGAATTGTTTCAGCATTTTCAGGGGTTGAGCTCGTTGAAGGTCTTCCTGATCTCTCGTCGTATTCCAGTGATATTCTTCCACTCTTGAAGCGCACGTGTCACTCAAAACATTTCGAAGGAGTCATTGCAGGATGCCATAAACTTGCCAAATCATGTCAAGCAACTCTGTTGCAGATTTACACAGCAGAATTTCACGTTTGCTCTTTGTTCTAACTTGCTGTCTATGATGAAATAGCAGATGTCGTAACACACATGGTAAGAATAGCACCAGTTGCACAGCTCCTGATGTACACAGGATGATGTCTTTTGGCACACTGACTTATGAAGATCGGTGCTGTCTGTGACTGTGCATGCAGCCCTCTGTTGCCATCTGTTGGCGTGTTACAAAACTAGTCTCAAAACGTTTTGATATCACCTCATATATAAAGGGTATCTGGTAAATGATGGGTTGGCAATGTATTGCAGCTATGGTGACCAATGTACAGGTGCTTTTGCTATGCTCTACTAATGCAGCCTTATACAAAGAAAAATATTTTGTGAAGTGTAATGTAATAAATTTACATCATTTTTTTTTTTTTTTAAAGAACTTTCAAGCATGCTTTGTTAAATAACACCAATGATTGTACTGCTGCTATACTCTGCTACAGGCTAATTCCTGCGATCAAAACGATGCATTACTTCGAGACAACTGTTTCTTATGACGATATTTTGAACTTGTATTTACAAATGGTATTTATTTATGCCTGTACAAAAGCTGGATGTAAAGTATTTGACATGATGATTTTTATTTAGGAATAAATAATGACTAATAACAATGGCCGTTTTGTATTAATTTTTATTTATCAGTGTTGGTAACGGGCGTATTTACCACAAGGCAAACAAGGCATATGCCTAGGGTGGCATTTTTCAGGGAGGGCAGCAGTGCCCTCTTGAAGAATATACACATGCCGCATGGGAACCAGGTGGGATCCAAGAGAGCCTGCGCACTGCTTGACGTTGTATGCAGAGCCCGACTCTTATTCCCAGGGATGTCTGGAGCTGTGAATGTGAGTGTCTGTGAGTTTCTCTCTCTTGCCATGGACAGGAGGGGGGGGGCGGAGGATGTATGAGGGAGGCGGTGGTAATGGAAGGCTCTCTTGGCCAGGGAGGGAGGTGGTGTTGGTTGGTGTCAGGCTCTCTCCTTTGGGGGAGTGGGCTGCTGGTTGGTGTTATGCTCTCTCCATGGTTGGGGGGGTGTTGGTCAGTATCAAGCTCTCTCCTTTGGGGGGGTTATTGGTTGGTGTTATGCTCTCTCCACAGTAGGGGGGGGGATGTTTTTGTTGGTATCAGGCTCTCTCTGCAGGAAAGGTTTTGGGGCTGCCTAGGGCAACACAAAACCTAGATACACCATTGATTGGTAAGCATGTCAAAGCATTACAACTGCAACCAGTGGATTACCGCTGCAATGCTCTGGCTTCTACAGACTCTTCCTCTAAATTAGGTCTCCACCAAGGTACTGAGCTTCGGTTATGGAGCTGGAGGACGTATCAATGAACTACAAGTGTGGTGATATCTCTCATGCTTCAAGGAGAACTGTGAGTCCCTCTGCCACAGTGGTGGATGGGACTTTTAGCTTTTTCATTCAAAGATCTCTATAAATGAATGGCACAACCAAATCAAAATAATGACAGGAGCCAGCGGTGAAACAAACCCCACGATTTTGAAAGTGCGGGGGGAGAAAGGGGGCAGTTTGAGGGTTAGGGGACTGCAGACTCTCACTATTTAAATATGAGTGTAACAAAAAACATTTGGCGGTCTCCCACCATGGTCTATGCATTTTTGTTAATGACAGTTGTTAGTCTCATTATTTTGATGCCTGTCTTAATGGCAAGAACTTGAGAAGATCACTCTTTAATGCTACACCGTGTTCCAAATTATTATGCAAATGATATTTTTCTCATTTACCTAAATAATTGATGTAACTAACAGTCAGCATAATTCTCATGTTATCAACTATTAAGAGTACAATTCACATTTTATTGAACAAACCTCCTAATGATAACAGGATTTTTGTTAAACATAAAACACTTCCAATGCACTGTTCCAAATTATTACACACAGTAAGTTTCAAAACACTTTATATGTTGTAAAGAACTGAAAATTGTCATTTGTTGTGTTTGCAGCATATTTACTGAAATCAAAAGCTATTTCAATCAAACTTTTAACAACATTTTAACTTTTTAAACATTTTAACAGGTCACGTTACATTGTAACATAAGACCCCTTATTTGATAGCAGCTTCACAAGTCTTGCATCTAGAGATGAGCGAATTATTCAAAAATTCGATTCGGCTGATTCGCCGAATTTGAGGAAGAAATTCGATTCGATGCGAATTTATTCGCTACGAATTCAACTTATAAAAAGGCTTTCTAGGCTTCAGAGAGCCTTTAAATTAGTGCAGAACACTGTACCTTTAATTTAAATGCCCTTGGAGATGAGGAAGGAGAAGAAGAAGGAGAAGGAGAAGGATGAGAAGAAGGAGAAGGATGAGAAGAAGGAGAAGGAGAAGGATGAGAAGAAGGAGAAGGATGAGAAGAAGGAGAAGGATGAGAAGAAGGAGAAGGAGAAGGATGAGAAGAAGGAGAAGGAGAAGGATGAGAAGAAGGAGAAGGAGAAGGATGAGAAGAAGGAGAAGGAGAAGAATGAGAAGAAGGAGAAGGATGAGAAGAAGGAGAAGGATGAGAAGAAGGAGAAGGATGAGAAGAAGGAGAAGGATGAGAAGAAGAAGGATGAGAAGAAGAAGAAGGATGAGAAGAAGGAGAAGGATGAGAAGAAGAAGGATGAGAAGAAGAAGAAGGATGAGAAGAAGGAGAAGGATGAGAAGAAGAAGAAGGATGAGAAGAAGGAGAAGGATGAGAAGAAGGAGAAGGATGAGAAGAAGGAGAAGGATGAGAAGAAGAAGAAGGATGAGAAGAAGAAGAAGGATGAGAAGGAGAATTCCAAGCCGGCAAAAAGTGTATCTGCAGAGCTCCGCTATTTCTTAGCGGAGCTCTGCAGATATACTTAGTGGAGCTCTGCAGATACACTTTTTGCCGGCTTGGAATTCTTCTTATTTTCATCCTACTTCTTCTTCTTCTTCATCCTCATCCTCTTCTTCTTCTGAGGATGAGGATTAAGAAGAAGAAGAAGAAGTAGGATGAAAATAAGAAGAATTCCAAACCGGCAAAAAGTGTATCTGCAGAGCTCCGCTAAGTGTATCTGCAGAGCTCCTCTATTTCTGACAGTTCTCTGACATTCACATTTACAGCGGTTGAAACATTGTATCTATTTGTTTCCATAAATGGAAACAAATAGATACAATGTTTCAACCGCTGAGCTCTGCAGATACACTTAGCGGAGCTCTGCAGATACACTTTTTGCCGGCTTGGAATTCTTATTTTCATCCTACTTCTTCTTCTTCTTCTTCTTCTTCTTCTTCTTCATCCTCATCCTCAGAAGAAGAAGAGGATGAGAATGAGGATGAAGAAGAAGAAGTAGGATGAAAATAAGAAGAATTCCAAGCCGGCAAAAAGTGTATCTGCAGAGCTCCTCTATTCTACAGATACACTTAGAGGAGCTCTGCAGATACACTTTTTGCCGGCTTGGAATTCTTCTTATTTTCATCCTACTTCTTCTTCTTCTTCTTCATCCTCATCCTCAGAAGAAGAAGAAGAGGATGAGGATGAAGAAGAGAAAGGATGAAAATAAGAAGAATTCCAAGCCAGCAAAAAGTGTATCTGCAGAGCTCCGCTAAGTGTATCTGCAGAGCTCCGCTATTTCTGACAGTTCTCTGACATTCACTCCATACAGCGGTTGAAACATTGTATCTATTTGTTTCCATTTATGGAAAGAAGAAGAAGAATGAAAAGAAGAATGAAAAGAAGAAGAAGAATGAAAAGAAGAAGAAGAATGAAAAGAAGAATGAGAAGAATGAAAAGATTCTTCTTCTTCTTCTTTTCATTCTTCTTCTTTTCATTCTTCTTCTTCTTTTCATTCTTCTTTTCATTCTTCTTTTCATTCTTCTTTTCATTCTTCTCATTCTTCTTTTCATTCTTCTCATTCTTCTTCTCATTCTTCTTTTCATTCTTCTTCTTCTTTTCATTCTTCTTTTCATTCTTTTTCTTTTCATTCTTCTTCTTTTCATTCTTCTTCTTCTTCTTTTCATTCTTCTTCTTCTTTTCATTCTTCTTTTCATTCTTCTCATTCTTTTTTTCATTCTTCTCATTCTTCTTCTCATTCTTCTTTTCATTCTTCTTCTCATTCTTATTTTCATTCTTCTTCTCATTCTTCTCATATTTCTTTTCATTCTTCTTTTCATTCTTCTTTTCATTCTTCTTCTTCTTTTCATTCTTCTTTTCATTCTTCTTCTCATTCTTCTTTTCATGAAGAAGAAAAGAAGAATGAGAAGAATGAAAAGAAGAATGAAAAGAAGAATGAGAAGAAGAATGAAAAGAAGAATGAAAAGAAGAATGAGAAGAATGAAAAGAAGAATGAAAAGAAGAAGAATGAAAAGAAGAATGAAAAGAAGAAGAAGAATGAAAAGAAGAAGAAGAATGAAAAGAAGAATGGAAAGAAGAAGAATGAAAATAAGAAGAAGAATGAAAAGAAGAATGAGAAGAATGAAAAGAAGAAGAAGAAGAATGAGAAGAAGAATGAAAAGAAGAATGAAAAGAAGAAGAAGAATGAAAAGAAGAAGAAGAAGAATGAAAAGAAGAATGAGAAGAATGAAAAGATTCTTCTTCTTCTTCTTTTCATTCTTCTTTTCATTCTTCTTCTTTTCATTCTTCTTTTCATTCTTCTCATTCTTCTTTTCATTCTTCTCATTCTTCTTTTCATTCTTCTCATTCTTCTTCACATTCTTCTTTTCATTCTTCTTCTCATTCTTCTTTTCATTCTTCTTCTCATTCTTCTTTTCATTCTTCTTCTTTTCATTCTTCTTCTTCTTTTCATTCTTCTTCTCATTCTTCTTTTCATTCTTCTCATTCTTCTTTTCATTCTTCTTCTCATTCTTCTTTTCATGAAGAAGAATGAGAAGAATGAAAAGAAGAATGAAAAGAAGAAGAATGAAAAGAAGAATGAGAAGAAGAATGAAAAGAAGAATGAGAAGAATGAAAAGAAGAAGTATTCCAGTACAGCAAGAAGTGTATCTGCAGAGAGCTCCGCTATTTCTGACAGTTCTCTGACAGTTCCTTCACATTTACAGCGGTTGAAACATTGTATCTATTTATTTCCGAATAAAAACATCTGTATCCTAAATGGAAACAAATAGATACAACCGCAGTACATGTGAAGGAACTGTCAGAGAACTGTCAGAAATAGCGGAGCTCTCTGCAGGGACACTTTTGCCGGCTGATCGGGAAAAATCCGATTCGCGCACCCGAAGTATGCAAATATTCGGATTCGACGCGAATCGAATTTTTCCTGAAATTCGAAACGAATTCCACTTCGCCTGGTTCGATTCGCTCATCTCTACTTGCATCCATTGAACTTGTGAGTTTTTGGACAGTTTCTGCTTGAATTTGTTTGCAAGATGTCAGAATAGCCTCCCAGAGCCGCTGTTTGGATGTAATCTGCCTCCCACCCTCATAGATCTTTTGCTTGAGGATGCTCCAAAGGTTCTCAATAGGATTGAGGTCAGGGGAGGATGGAGGCCACACCATGACTTTCTCTCCTTTTATCCCCATAGCAGCCATTGATGCAGAGGTATTCTTTGCAGCATGAGATGGTGCATTGTCATGCATGAAGATGATTTTATTATGGAAAGCATTGTTCTTCCTTCTGTACCAGGGAAGAAAGTGGTCAGTCATAAACTCCACATACTTTGCAGAGGTCATCTTTACACCTTCGGGGACCCTAAAGGGGCCAACCAGCTCTGTTCCCATGATTCCGGCACAAAACATGACTCCACCACCGCCTTGCTGATGTCGCAGCCTTGTTGGAACAGGGTGGTCATCCACCAACCATCCACTGCTCCATCCATCTGGACCATCCAGGGTTGCATGGCACTCATCAGTGAACAGGACAGTTTGAAAATTAGTCTTCATGTATTTTTCTGCCCAATGCAGCCATTTCTGCTTGTGAGCATTGGTTAGTGGTGGCCGAATAGTAGGTTTATGCACAGCTGCAAGACTCTGGAGGACTCTACACCTTGATGTCCGTGGGACTCCAGAGGCACCAGCAGCTTCAAATATCTGTTTGCTGCTATGTAATGGTATTTTAGCAGCTGCTCTCTTGATCCGATGCATGGATCTGGCAGAAATCTTCCTCCATGTGCCTTTATCTGCACAAACCCGTCTGCTCTGAATCAGCCACAAATCTCTTAATAGTGCAATGATCACGCTTATGTTTTCGTGAAATATCTAATGTTTTCATACCTCGTCCAAGGCATTGAACTATTTCACTCTTTTCTGCAGCAGAGAGATCCTTTTTCTTCCCCATATTGCTTGAAAATGGTGCTCTGCTTAATAATGTTGAACACCCTCCTTTAGTAGTTTTTCCTTAAATTGGGCTCACCGGCCAATCTAATTATCACAGATGTCCGAGATTGTTTTCAGTGATCAAAAGAGCCCTGACACACAATGCCATCCATGAGTTACACTGAAAAACAAAATATTTAATCTTTGTGACACTTAAATAGAATTTGCATAATAATTTGGAACGCGGTGTATGTATTGACAACTCTATTCTAATCTTCCCTCGTGGCTGTATAAGAATATTATTGTATCCACTACCCACTATCCCTGGGGATTCTGGTGGGGAATATCTCTCCCCTATGAAAAAAGGCAACTTTGAAGCTAGAGGTCCTATACGCTTATTGTATACTTCCACAATACCGAGAACAACTGTATGATCTTGCTAGACCTTGAGATTGTATGTTTTTTATATATGAAGTGATTCTTCTTTTTAACTGGATGAACCAATAAAACTGTATGTGTTTTTTATATTCAATTGTATTGTATGTTTTTTCAATTGATAGGTACAAATAAAGTGCCAATTTTTTTTGGGAGTGAGACACCCCCACCCCGGGTTTGGGTGTGGTTGCCCACTCTTGTGCTATCATCTCTTTTTTTTTCTAACAGAAAACATGCTGAAAAAAGATTTAGTTAGCTTTTAGGAATGTCTATTCTTTTTGATCCTTTAAGATCTATATGTATAAGAGATTAGCCTAAAATGGTTACCCTTACCTATATTCAGTGAAGTGACTAGCCTCAGGTGATACACAGTGAAGACACAAATCTTCCTACATACATTGTACCTTTTTATCTGCAGCACTCTCTTTTCTACAGCCTCCCAAAGCACACAGTTTACACAACATGAACCCCCTGAGCTTCCAGAGGCGGTGGGTGGGGATCTGATGTCACACTCTACACAGCACAGAGCAGGAAGCTGAGTGTAATCTGAGAATCTGAGACCTAAGTGGAGGGAAAGGACACCTCCCCGGCACACGCACAGTCTCATAGTGAAATGTGCACAGCTTAATGTCAATCACCTTCTGTGTACTGGGGAAGTTGGGGGGGGGGGGCAAGACCATCTCTTGAGAGTCGGAATTAGCCTGTCCGAAGTGACTCATGCAGATAGCATAGGGAAGGGCAGATAGGAACCACACTAGGTGTTATGTAGGCAGGTACACACTATAAAAGGATATGCTTTGTTCATTTTTTCAGTTTGGAGGCCACTGCTCTAACCAGTTAATAGCGATCCTATAGGTCTGGTATCAGGTTACCTTTGAATTCTTGTGTAGCACCCTCCTACTTAGGTACTAGGATGTGTATAGTTAGCCTCTCTGGTAAGCAGAAAAACCTATTAGGTAAATTCAGTGTGGCATTCTGCTTAAAAGAGTTCTGTGATTGATTAGTTATGTCTACTCATGCTGGTCTGGTGCTGTTGGGAGTTTTTCTGAGTTCTGCCCGCCTTCAGGAAGCTATGAGAGCCTTCCAGAACATAGGTAGGGGCTAGGCAAAGGAACAACATGAATGATGCAGCCCTGGCCAATTGCAGGGGAAGGCAGTCCCATTGCATGCTGGGAGTGGTATTTATATTCTGAGAGCACATGGGTTCAGTGTCTTTTCCCGGAAATGGATTGTGCCAGCCAGGCTGAGGCAAGCTGCCTCACCTGGTACGTGTTGCCATGTTGCCTCACGTGGAATGACCCAGGGGACTGAAGTTAGAGAGAGTGACTCTGGTCTTGCAGGAAGCTGACTGGGGGGAGTTGTCTGCCAAGACTGTCTGGTATTATTGGAGGGTTTTGCTTGGAAGATTGGAATGAGGCAACCATTCTATTCTTGGGCCTTGTGAGTATTGACATTGAGGAACTTGGGGGCACTGTGGGCTTGTTACCTCCCCTGGGGTTTGATAGTGGGTCTGGAAAAAGGGAACACTGGCTAGTGTTCCGAAGAAATTGTCCAAGTGTTGCTACTGCAAAGGACTTTGCTTAGCTATGTTGCTCTGGGCTGTCTCAGTCTGTCGTAACTGGCTTATACTTGAGAAGCTCAGCCCTGTAACTACTACTACTGCTAAAAGGACTTTGCTCACTCCTAAATTACTTGCTGTTATATGTGACCAAGAGAAGTCTGCTATCTACTGACAGGCAGGACTTCATAAGTGTTCAACGAAGAGATCAGATAGATGTCCTCAGTGGTAATAGTTCTGAGTTTGGAGTATCCTACTACAATTTCCCATCCCTATCCCCAGTTCTACAATAAACTCCAAAAACAAACATCCCCTAGACTGGTCATTGAAAATAATGAGCAGAAGTGTGTGTGTATTTGGCTGAAGAAATACACTGTGCTTGGCTGTGGGGAGAAGTAAGGGGAAAACGGCTCCTGCAATGGTAGCGCTACACTTGTAAGCCTCAATAAAAGGCAACTTTAGGAAATAGAAATGTAAAAGTGTGAGACATGATTGTAATGCATCAATTGCTCTTTCCTCCATAATGTCCTTTGCGAGATACACAGCTTTAAAAAGACCATTGTCTGCGCAGTGGTACCATTGTCACATGACCTCTTCTAGTCCCTGCACATCACATAAACTGAAGTGGTCAGCACAATAGAACTCCATGGGGCTGACTATATCAATTCAAGCCAAGCACATGGACAGAAAGCAATCATGTAATGGTACCAGTGCTGACAATGGTGAATAAAATGCTCTGTATCTTACAAAGGACTTCACAGAGGGCAGTATGATTAACACATTGCACTTAGCCCCCACAGCCCTTACATTTATACTTCTTGGAGTTCCTCTTTAGCCTTTGGACTAAGCCAAGTCTGCCTAGGAAGCAACAGACTGACTGAGGCATCACGTTGATTCAAAATAGCTACTGAATAAAAAAAAGTGCCAGATAAACATTTTCAAGACTGTCAATTTAATGAAATAATTACATCATAAATTGTGGAGTGAAAACTTGCCGGGTTTATGTTCCGATTAAACTTTATGGATTTTCAAAGAAGCAGCTTTCTAATTTATTTATGTGCAGGATTGTCTCAGCTACTTTGCGTTCTGCATTCCAATGTAATACATGATGCAGGAATGGATGCTTTGATTTGGCGGCTGAAGTTGGAAAATTAAAGGATAAATTCACCTATTACAAAAATTAATGAATGCACATTTTTTGCAGGTGAAAAAAAAAAAGCATTTATTTATTTATTTTGAGCTTGTAATGCATTGCACCAACAATACGTAGATTACTGGTGCCATGCAGGTCTCCTGCAGATTGTCAGTTTAATCTGTGTGCTAATGCCTCATACAAGCAGACAGTTTAACACTGAAAGGAAGACTCAACAGTGCCGTGGTAATTCATTTAGAACTACAAGCTGACATCCGCATAGGCTGAACCTATAGTTCATTCATTCATTCACTGAACTCATTCATTCACTGAACTCTGTGAACGAGTGAAACAGTTGTGTGAGTGGAGCCCACACTGATTAAAAAAACTGACATCTAGTATGGGCAACTTCTCCCCATACTACTGTCACAGGCAGGGGGATCGGGCAGCAGTGGGAACATGTTACACGTTCCACCCTAAAAATGGGTGGAACGTGTAACGTTCCCAAAGGTGAACTTATCTTTTAAAGCAGCTGAAGAAAACTAACCTAGGTAGTCAAGTGAAAAAAAAATGTAAATCTCCTATTGGATTAGTGCCCATCTGTTTGGTATTATGGAAGGGTATCCACCTCTCAGAACCTAATACAGAATAACAGCAGAAATGGACCTCAGAAGATGCCCAAACAGACAGCTTTACTGGATAAAACAAAATAATTAGTAATTATACCATATCATATCATATGCAGAAAAATAGTTGGCTAATGATTGGTAGCTGGTGGGACCTGCTCTAGATCATGTGACTACTGTGACAGCCAATCACAGAGGTCATTTGATTGGCCAATCTTACCCACCTTCCATAGCGTTCAGACCTTTTAGGCTTTGTTCACACCATACAAATAACTGATGGAAACTGACGGGCAGATTTCACTTGCAGAGACATCCATTTTCATTTGATGAGTTTTTTACACGTTGCAGATTCCTGAGCAGAAAAAATCTGCACGTTATACTAGTGTTGTGGTGTGAACAGGGCAGATAGAGAACAACTGATATTGTTGTGCCCTTGCAGAACACATACAGAAAAACTGACATCTCTGCACCTCTGTGTGAACGAAGCTTTAAAGCAATCGTCTCCATACTGTGTGTCAGGAACCATCGCGGCGCATGGGTCTACACATGCGTAGGTGTTTGCCGAGACGTATAGGTGGCAGGGCACTAGGACCCAGGCGCACCCGTCATCTGGACAGTACTAGGCAGGCACTGGGACCCAGGCTACACCTGTCAGGTGCAGGGCGGGCTATTTAAGCTAGCCCTGCACAGACACTTGTTGCCGAATGGTCTTTGTATCCTGTTTCCTGTGTGTGAGTACTTCTGATCTGGATTGTTTTGACCTTGTTGCCTTCTCCCGTCCTGACCCCTTGGCTTGCCTGACTCTGCTCCCGGATGTTCCTGTTTAGATCTGACCTCCTGGTATTGACTCTGCGTGTGACCCGACTATCCTTTGCCTACCGTTTTGTACCTTACCGATCCTCTAGTTACCGTCCCGGCCTGCATGACTCTGATTTAGCTCATCCATCCATCCACCCCGCAGGGATCACTAGGCTCCCTTACATCAGACTCATAGCTCTCTGGAGCCCCTGTCAGACTCCTCTACCCCTGTTGGAGATACCTGGTAGTTGTGACCTGGTACCGGAGCGCTCCAAGTCCATCCCCACCATCAGGGGCCCTGGTGAACAAGTGCTCCGGTGCTTAGACTCCGCACGCTGGGGAGGCTCTACCGGGGGACTGATAGAGGTGCTGTCAGGCGGTCCCTTACACTGTGGCCCGATGGCCAGATATGGTCCTTTGCTTGCCTTTGTCCGGCCCTTGAGGCACTATTCCTGCTACTGGAACCAGTAAAGAGGTACTATTGCTTTCACTGATACCAGCAGTGGGGCATCATTCCTCTCATTGACACCAATAATGGTGCTCTGTTCCGACCACTAAAGCCAATGATGGGATATTATATCTTCTCCTACTAACCACATTTTTTAAATCCCACTGACCACCAAGCCTGATATATAATGGACTCCCATCGGTGCTGGGGCATTTTCTACTCCCATTGGCTACAGTCCAGCCCTCCTAAAGTCTGAAAGGCAGGAAAGTGGCCCTTTGTTTAGGACGTTTGAAGACCGCTGCCTTAAAGGAATACTGGGATGGGTGGGAAAGAATTAAAAGAGTATCAAAATGCTAATACCAGATTAGATATTAGAGAGATTACTGTAGACATACTGTACATCAGTATTTTTCCTGGTGACCGTTTTTACTGGATTGAAAGTGAGGGGAAAATTCAACATTTTATCATCAAAATTGGAATGGAGGGGAAATCTCCTTTGAGGGCACTTGTCTTGGTGACAATTGTCTAAGAGGGGTATTCTACTCACTTTGCAGAGTCTACGTGAAATTTCAATAAAGTTCATAAAAAAAGTGGATTGAGGTGTGCATGCGCAGGCGGTCGGCGCACGTGTCCCGGTAACCGCTTCGCACCCCCTGGCACATCCAGAGCTCGTAGACGGGCACCGAACTCCGCAGGGACCCCAACTTGCCTCTGGAGTGGACCTGGTGTCCCAGAGCTTTCTCCCCATGCCGGGATGTGTAGCGGGGAGGGGCCGCAGCGGCTCTCAGCCCCAGATGCCTGTGGCAGGCAGGGGATCCAAGATGGCTTCCGGCTCGGCTCCTGTAGCCTCTACTGCCTCTCTGACAACTGCTCCTCTCCCTTAGAGAGCTAAATCTGACTCTGCCACAGCTGCACGCCGGGATCAAGAAACGGTGGCTTCTGCAGGGGTGAGTGACCCTATACAGCCCCCCTAGTCTCCTCCTAGCCCTGTTATATCTGTGTCCCAGGCCTCAGCCTGCTCACTAGGCCGTGACTCTCAAGCCTCCTTTCTATTGGATAATTGAAATGGCTGCTATATTTCTCAGCCAAAGCAGTGGTATGGAACCTGACCTTGATAGCCCTGAGAATTTGCTAACACTCCCTCCAGCTCCACTGCAGTATTCGGGAGATACAACCTTTATTGCTCGTTTTGCTGATCTGTTACAACGAGAATTGGATAGAGCTACTACTAAATTGGCGGCGGATCTGAAACAAGATTTTCAAGAATCTAAAGTTGATGCGACAGTCCATAATGTGTCCCAAATCTCCAATATGATTACCGATTTGCAGAATCGATTGGATGAAGCTTACTCTGAAATTGATGATCTAGAGAACCGGGGCAGACGTTACAATTTCCGTATTTGGGGGCTCCTGGAATTGGTCAAAGAGCTTACTAGCCTTGCTCAATCCCTCATGCGATCCGCAATGCCTGAAATTGATGATCTTCATTCAGAAATTGATTGTATTCATAGGGAACTGATCCCCCTTAGACCAGGGGGACCTCGTAGGGATGTTATTGTCAAACTGCATTTTTTCCGGGTCAAGGAAGCTGTCATGAAATATGGTAGAGAAACTCCGGAGCTGGAACTCGCGGGACATAACATACAAATCTTAGCAGATGTTTCTCTGACCACCATCCAGAAACGGAGATCCCTCAAGCCATTACTTTCACACTTGGTACGGCGGGATATCCACTATCGGTGGGCCTACCCTTTCCGACTTCAGTTTACCTACAATGGAAAACCTTATGTGTTCTCTACATTTCAAGAAGGTGAAGAACTCTTGCTTCAGTTGGGTATCATTTCCCATAGTCCTTCATCTCATTCTCCATCGGGAGCTACTTCTCATCCTCCACCGCTTTCGCCATTGTGGTCTGCTTCAACTTCCAGGAAGACAAAATTCCATCGAAAGACTACTTGAGGTTTTTCTTTTGACTTTCGGGCTTCGTAATTTTTCCTATTTTTATGTGGTGGCTTCTCAGTGGTTCCCTTGGGAACGTTAGCCGCCACTGTTAGGCTGTTTCAAGAAAAATAAATTTTATATGGCTATTTGTACCAATGTAATCTTTATTTCTGCTGATATTTGTTCTTGTGGGGTTCTGGTTATATTAATGTTTACATTTTGCTGATTTTTATTTTTTGTGCCGGGAGGTGTCTATGGGCCCTCCCAGACTTGGAAGACTCTCCCCTGAGATAGTTCTCTGGGTAGACCACTTCCTTTGCAGGGCTTTAGTCTCGACAATCCTGGTTTATTCTTCTGCTTCGCTTGTGTTATAATGTGTAATACCAGATGCTGCTTGACACAAGGGTTTCTTTCCTTTTTTCTCTTTTTCTATACGAGGGTCAGCCGTCCTTGCTATTGGTTAAGCTTGATTTCTCTTGTGCTCTGGGAGTGGATAGCTCTCGCCGACTATAGTTCGCCAGTTAATGATCATGCCTCCCCAATGGTCTGACAGAGGGGTTATCTGATTGCTCTCTCATAATGTCCAGGGGTTCAATCCTCCTTCCAAACGTATTAAGGCCTTTAATACATACCGCTCTTTAGGTGCGGATATCATAGCCCTTCAGGAGACACATTTTCCCCCTTCTTTTTACCCCACGATATGTCCACAAAGATTATCCTCTTTGTTATTTTGCTAATGCCATGGAGAAGAAATGAGGGTAGCCCTTTTTTGTCCCGCCGTTTGTCATTTGCGGAATCTAAAATTATTAGGGATCAGGAGGGACACTATCTTCTGGTGAAAGGTCACTTGGGCGGAAACTTGCTCACCTTTTTGGTATACTATGCTCCAAATATCAATCGATATTGTTTTGGCTGGTTACTCTAACCTAGCATTAGATCAGCTACTGGATCAATCCCATACTTAGATCTCCTCCTAGACAGAGCCATAAGTTTGCTCAGCTCTTATATCACTATGATCTTGTCGATGCCTGGAGAGAAGCTAATCCAACTTTTTGAGACTACTTTCATTTTTCTAGGGATCATAACTGTTATTTCCACATTGATCATATATTCCTCCATACGCGTTCACTTTCTAGATTGATTACAGTTAAAATTCTTTTTACACCTTGGTCCGACCATGACCCGGTTCTTTTAACACTTTCGTCTTGGACACATGGGAGGACTGCTCCTCATTGGCGCCTTAATGAATCTCTCTTAGGTAACACTTCTTATTGTCTTGATATCTCCATACATCTGAAATTTTACTTTGAAATGAATAAGGCAGATGACACGACTCCGGCTATTAACTGGGCGGCCCATAAGGTCTCGGTCAGGGGTTTTCTTATTTAACTGTCTTTACGACTTAAAAAGGCTCAAAACTAATTGATTTTGACTAAATCTTAAGTGTATACTAATCTTGTTGCCCAACATAAACAGACACCTGATCCTGCTCTATTGGTTAAACTTGACAAGGCCCGATTAGAACTTAATTTGTGTCTTACTACTATGGCGGATAAGCAGTTACGTTGTACCAATCACAAATTTTTCACTTGGAGGGACAGACCAGGCACCTTATTATCACGCAAGCTGTTTCCTAAACATTCTCACGTGGCTCTTCCTAAAATCAGACTGACTACCGGTGCTTTATCTCAAGATCCCAGTAAGATCCCCCAAGAGTTTCATTCCTTTTATACTGATCTTTACTGTTCACCTCGAGGGGACATCTCCTTATCTACCAACAGTTTCCTGAGTTCTGTGACTCTTTCTTCTCTTCAAGAGGCCCATAGAGAATTAATGGATCAGCCTATCACTTGCAGGAAGATTCAGAACGCCTTTAAAACCTTAGCTCCACATAAATCCCCAGGACCAGACGGCCTTCCTCATGCTTATTATAAAGCTTTCCCTGACCTTCTGATTACACATATGGCCCATTATTTTAATTATTTACGAGACGGGGGAGTGGTACCTTCTGACGAAAATAAAGCGTTCATTAGTGTCATTCCTAAGCCCAATAAAGATACTACTGCTGTCTCTAATTATCATCCTATCTCCTTGATTAATTGTGATCTCAAGATTCTCACTAAAGTTTTGGATTTACACCTTCATAAATTTTTAGCTCATTATATTCATGATGATCAATCAGGATTTATTAGCAGTCGTCAAACACTTGATCAAATTTGCAGAATTTGTCACTACTGTCAGCTGTACAATCTAATTGGGACAATTCCTTGTCGAGGGAAGTCCTGCTCTTGTCTTTAAATATCCATAAAGCTTTCGACAACCTGTCTTGGGACTATTTATTTCAGATGTTAGGTACATTTGGATTCGGCCCTTCCTTTTTGACTTTATTGCGTGCTCTATCTTGTAATCCTTCAGCCCAGGTCTCTATTCGTGGATACAAATTGGCTCCTGTATTGGGAGAGGTACTAGACAGGGTTGCCCCCTTTCCCCTTTATTTTTTGCATTAGCAATGGAACCACTTGCTATTGCTATTCGTTCTGATCCTGCTATCTCTGGTATCTACTGTGGCCAACGAGATCATAAATGTGCCTTATTTGCTGATGATGTCCTTATGTATGTGTCTACTCCTCTAGTGTCTTTACCTAGTCTCCTCCATTTAGTTCACCGATTTTATATGGCCTCGGGTCTTACTCTGAATTCCTCTAGAACAATTGCTTTAAATATTTCTTTGCCCACTTTAGAGGTTCAGCATCTTCGGGACAATTTCAATTTTCAATATGCACCCCCACTCTCTTCCCTATTTGGGGATCCATCTCACAAGCTCTATTTCAACACTCTATCATGCTAACTACCCCTCTCTTTTTAAACGATTCAAGACCGATTTACATAATTGGGCATATCTCCCTTCATCCTGGTTTGGTAGAATGAATTCTGTTAAAATTATTTTTCTGCCAAGACTGCTATATTATTTGTGGACTTTACCGATTGCGGTCCCCAGATGGGAAATCTTACTCTTACAATCTGCTGTCTCTAGATTTATATGGGGAGGTAAACGTCCTCGGGTCAATAATTTGACTTCATTTTCTCAGAAAAAGCATGGCGGTTTGGGACTTCCTAATCTTATGACTTATTTTCATGCAGCTCTCATGCACTATTGCTAGGGGCTATGTACCTCAATGGGTTGGCATTGAGGCCCTATCTTGCCGTCTGTATGCTGTTGGCTCCCTTATGTGGCTTCCCAGTCGGTTGCATCCTCCCATCCTTTGCCCTACGTTATCATATTCTTTAACAATCTGGGATAGATGGCTAGCCCTCAAGCCTTTATTTTTCCTCCATGCCTGGTTTAACACCATATGTGTTTCATTAGTGGATCAATAAGGGCTTTTTTGCATATTGGGAATTATTTGGATGGACTTCATCCATATTCTCTCCAATATTTTCAGACAAAGTGCCACCTGAACTGTTTGATTACCATCAAATCATGTCTTTTGTCACTAGCAAGCTTAAATTACTAACGGAACCCTGTACACTCACCCCTCTCGAGGTCTCCTGTGGGGCTACGGGGACGGTGAAAGGTCGTCCATTTAATATATATGCTTCCCTTGTTGATCCAAGTATTAAGCTCTCTTATATGGTGCATTGGGAAAGGGATTTAAATATTTCTCTGGAGTTGGACACTTGGCAGAATACGGTTAATGCTCTATCTAAAATCTCAATAACACTGTACTCATTGAATCTAACTACAAAACGCTTCTTTGGTGGTATTTGGTCCCTACACATCTTGCTAAAATGTACCCTTCTGTGTCATCCAGCTGTTTTTAACATTGTGGACAGGAGGGTACTATGCTCCACATATGGAGGAAATGCCCTGTGGTGACTCGGTTTTGGATCCATTTATTTCATTTCTTTTATTAACGGGGGTTAATATTCATAGATCCCCTGAAATAGCTCTATTTTATTTATTGCCCACTGATATTCCTAAGATATCGGTTAAATTGATTCTTTATATTCTGTTGGCGGCGAGAATTACGATAGCCAAACATTAGAAACAGTCAGCAATCTCGCTGGACTTAGTCAAACAGAAACTTACTTGGATTATGATTAATGATAAACTTACTATTATACTTAATAACAATACTTCTAAATTTGAGAGCACTTGGGATCCATGGATTCTGTATATTTCTGCTATTTAACAGACTCTTGGCTGGCCCTCTCTCCTATTTCTTTTCAGGGTTTTATTGTTTATTTTTCTTCTTCAGCTCTTTCCTCATTTTTCGTTCTATTTTTGTCTACTACTTTAATGATATTATTTATACCACTTTGTTTATGGAGCAATTTGCTCATAATCGATCAAACTTTGCATGTGCTACCAGTGTATTCCTCATTACGCTTTATTGGTCAATTTTGTTGTTGTGTTGCTACACATTGTACTTGAATTTACTGTTTTATTGCTTGATGTTCTGCAACTAGTCATGTTGGTGGGTTTCGTTTCCTGTCTTTCTGTATGTTTCTAAAAATCCTTAATAAATATATTGAAATATTTAAAAAAAAGTGGATTGTACGATGCTCAGAGACCGTTACATTGGCACTACAGTGATCCTGTTGGACCACACCGCACACAGCCACTCCCTGGTAATGCAGTGGCTGGTGTGAATTAGCCCTAGGGATATTGTGCAAGGAGTAAGGCTACACAAATCGTACACAAAAATTGGTGCAGCACTGAAGGAATTAATATATAGAAGTGCACTAATAAAAAATCTGAAGTTATTAAACACAAGTGATAACATGAGAGTGAATCGCTACAATGAACGCAAATAAATATGATATTACAGAGCCGAAGCCTCACGAAGGTCCGGCGGCCATCTTGGAGAGTGACTGATTAGTTTCACTATTTTTAAACTTTGTTTTTGGCGCTATTTCCATGTGGATGATGTACTATTTTATATCTAAATAAATCTGATCAAATTACTACACTATGAGCACCTTCATTTTTGTCTCTGAATTGAGCTAATCAATTTCCAGGACTCCAGCCGGAGAACAGTTGCAGAGCAGTCTCAGATCCAGAGGAGAGAGTCTCTTCCTATGCTATCTGTCTGGTCCACCTAAAGGGGGCTTCCTGCAGATCTTGTGGTCATATGATTCAACACATTGCGCTTTTACTATGCACATCTGGTGAGTGCGCATTTTTATCAAATTCCCTGCACGGATTAAAATCACGTGGATTATAGTCACATGGAATTCTTTGATACCACCTGTGCAACAGGATCTGTATGCGGCACAATTTTCTGACCGGTGTTTGTCAGACCCTCACCATCATATGAACACTTTCTTTGTCTGTTTTTTGACTTTCACAGCTGCACTTATATATTTATTTGCGCTCATTGTAGCGATTCACTCCCGTGTTATCACTTGTGTTTAATAACATCATATTTTTTATTAGTGCACTTTTATACATTAATTCCTTCAGCACTGCACCAATTTTTGAATATGTTTTATGTAAGGTTTTGGGATCCTTTCTAGTGCATATGCTGCTGACCTCATCAGAATCTTGAGCGCTCGCTGATCTTTCAACATTTAGAAGGCTACACAAATGTTGACGTTAACAGCCACCTGGATTGCTGCCCCCCTGAAATTAAAGTACACCTGTCATGGGAAAAATATATTGGTTGCCATTGATAACCCTCATTTGAAAATGTTAAATGCCTGGCTTTGGCTGGCCAAGTCACAGCACCTTATTTCTATACCTGCTGCAGGTCAGCGGCTCTGGAAGCCTTAACGCCAAAGCATCAATATGTCAATCAGGCAAGCTGGATTTTTGTAAGGAGAGGTCAGTGATGGCAGCCCCCATATTCCTATCATGATTTATGATAATGTATGATTGTATAATAATGATTGTCAAAAAGAAGTTAAATGGTAAGTATAATGTCACATTTTGAGGTATTTTTGCAGTGTTAAACATATTTTCTGACATGACTATCACATCAGACATTCAGAGCCATATTATCATGTTAATTAGAGATTTATAGATTAGCCACTACATTGACTCTGCCTATGCACAATGGCCATGCATAGAATGATTTTATATATGATTATATTGTCAATCAATTTACTGTCTGGGAGAAAAATAAGATCAGAAGGTTGAGAGATTGTTTGATGTGCCATACCCTTAACGGTCATATCTGTCTACTTTCCTACAATCTGATTCTCCAGACTGATCAGAATAATTTTGATTAAATTCATCAGTTGTCCAAATTCATATGTAGCGCCCTCCAGGTTTAGCTAAATATGATTTGTTTTTTTTTGTCACAGGCTTGCTAGAAGCTTGGGATGAGTCAGCCTGGGAGTGAGGTAGAGAGGTCACCTCAAGACAGGCTGGGAGGCTGTACAGATCAGGGGTTATGGAACCCTCCCACCCTTCTGGAAACTGGACGAACTTTCTAGAAGAGAGGCGAAGGAGGGGAGGAAGCCTACATTTGCATGTTTAAGGGAACTTGGGCAATCCCCAGGCAGGAGGCCTCCATAAATGTGAGAGAGCCTGTGCAGCAGTGGAGTCGGGTGGAAGATGGACTGAGATAAGGTGTTGGAATGTGGAGCCTTGAAGGGGGCCCCAGGGACGGGGTCTACCTACATGCTGGTGCTGGATGCAAGAATCTTCACTGTATCACCGTCTCCTAGGGAGGACATTCTATCTGCAGGGAATGAGCCAGCCTATCTTAAGACCTGAAAGCAGCTGCAACCCACCAAGCTACAGGACAGTGTCCTCTACACCCCCTGGCCAGAGAAGGGAGAGTGCAGTCAGGTGCTATACCTAACTAGTTTTCATCCAGGACTGCTTAATTGCAGATCTTAGAATCCCTTGCCCAGGGATACCCTCAGGACAGCAGGCTGAAAGAGGAAGGATTCATCTGGGGTATAGACAGATATACCAAAGGGGACATCAGTGCTCCTTAAAGAGACAGTTGCTACTTTTTTTGTACAGTGTACAGTGTTTGCTGAGATGTTGTCCTCAAGTTTTACAGTTCCTTGGGCATCCCATATACCCCTAAACCCCACCCAAGTTGTTAACCCCTAATAAAACAAAACCAAGCTCAAGGACTATTTTAAAGACTCTGTGGGAAAAACTGTGGAAAATACGTGTTTCCTGGCTGTGCAGAGCTTAGAGTGAGAAAAATCCAGCACTACACATAGATTCATTCATATTGTCAGATTACGTGATGAATTGTTAGAGCAGATTGTTACATGCATGGCAACCATAAATCACAGAAATATATAAATACAGTCAGATAGATATTGTACTAAGAGCTTCCATTTTAGAAGTCTAACTTTCACTTTCCTGCTATTGCAGTTATTTAGGGTGTTTATGACTGTGATACTCAGTGCTCTCAGTAATCAGTATTCAGTAACAGAATTGGTCAGACATGCCCTCTCTCTCCTTCACCAAGTATGTGTGAGGACACGTGATGAGGGCGTGGCTGTTACTCAGCTATGCCAGCACAGAGCACTGGAGGGGGAAGGCTGGAAGCAGAAAGGGGTATTTTAAGGCATACCCTAACATAATATAGTCATGGATTATAACATATTGAGGAACAGGACCATACAGCAGTAAAAAACATATACAGTAACACTTTAATTGGGCTATAACAGACATTGGAATAAGATATCACTATCACATACAGTGCATTGTTTTCATTGAGTTGGCTGACTCCTAGGCTAAAGGCTGGTACACACTGGCCAAATATTGGTTGGTCTCCGTTGAACCCGCCAACATTCTGCCCGTGTGTACAACAGCATGTCCGACAGAAGCTGGGCTAACGACCAACTTTTATCAAACGGGCATGCTGAAAAACCAGCATCCGATCAGTGCTTGTAGCCAATGTCTGTGAGCGCTGATCAGTGTGTTCTGGGAAGGGGGGGGTCCCCTGTCAGAACACAATAGCTCAGTGTGGGAAATCGCTGCACTAACCTCACTTACTGTAGTTAGTATGGTTTCCTCTGTTTTTCTTCGTTCAGCCCACTGGGTTGTACCCAGCATTTCTTTGTGAGAAGGCGCAGTAAAGCGCTACCATTGTGTAGCGCTGCAAAGCATGACACAGAGGCTGTAGATGAAATTGGCTAATAAGACCAACCCCCATAAACATAAAGAACTACAAGTATTCTACACAAATACGAATATATAAAAACACATAAAACACATTTTTGTTTTCAATAAACATTAACTGATAAGATAATTAATTTTGACTGATCTCCTTCATGTATAAAAACATTAAAAATACGGTACAATTCCGAGGCTCCATTATCACTTTTCGATTTGAGAATCATAAGTGGAACTACATGGCAATTGCAGCACAACGCACGGCACAAGATTGGGTGCCATTATCCTTCAACGGCACCCCAAAAGCGATGCGATTCTGCAATGTTTGTTACACGCGATTGTGGCAATTTACATGGCAATTGCAGCAAAACATGGCACAAGATTGGGTGCCATTATCCTCTATCGGCACCCCAAAAGTGATGCGATTCTGCCATGATTGTCGCGCAACAGAAATTGCGTGGCAATTGTGGCAAGCAGCTTCTTGAAAAATCACATGAAGCATGAAGATTGGATGCCATTATTCTTTATTGGCACCCCAAAAGCGATGCAATTCTGCCATGGTTGTTGCTCAACAGAATTGTGTGGTGATCGTGGCAAGCCGATCCTTGAAAAATCACATGAAGCTTGTGGCCCAAAAAGGAGCAGGAGCTTCTTTTCTGGCAACAAATGTGCATTCAAGTGAATGGGCTGCCCTATGCAACACGCACAATCTCGTGAAAATCGCGCTGGTAAAATCAGTTAGCGGGCACACTCGTTCCCACTACATGATAATGTGAACAGGGCCTACAAGTGGTTCTAATGTCGAAAGGTTTTTCGACCTCAATGCATTTTTTGCAGTAAGGAAAAAAAATGACCCACTACCCGTCCTACCCATCCCCATCTCTAAACACTTACCTGTCTCCTGTCACCGCTTCAGCACTGTCTTGGCCCCTCCCCACTTCATGCTTTCACAGGAGAAACTGAGGGCAATGGAGCAATATGCTCCTGCTTCTGTCAATCAAATTCCTGTGACAAAGGAGCAACGGCATGGCTTACCAGTGCTGTGTGTGTCTATGGATCCACATAGCCCAGCTCTGAAGCGTGTAGGCTCATGTGCCTCCTTAGCACCCAGCTCGCTATGGAGGCACCTGGAAAAGGGAAAAGCAGACAGCGCTGATGGAGGACTGCTGCGTGTGGAGGTAAGGGACCTTTTTGTGCAAAGTCGTATAGAGTAGTTGAATATAACCTACTTTTTATTTTAAACAAAAAAAAAAGTAATTCTTTAGTACGACTTGAAATGTCTCAGGAGAAAAGAGACTGAATTGCCTGTTTAGCCGTATGATAAAACAGGGGATTGTCCTCATCGCTATCCACCATTGATCGGCTGTGGTCCATTCAGCTGCAGAAATGAATCTCTATCACTTTTAGAATGATCATGTCCTCTGTTACCTTCTTTTTTTTTTTGAGTTGTTTCAGTTTTGTAAAGACTTTACAGAAAGATGATTTTTTTTGGTTGATATAATCGTTCAGTTTCCAGATTACAAGATGTGGAAATACTATTGTTGCTTCCTAAACAAATTCCAGCAGATTGCGGCATTGTGTTTTAAGCGGAGAATGAAGATGACAAATCTTGATTTGAACGCACTGAAGCCCAGCTGCACGTGGTGACAATACAGAAGAGCGGCCACGATCAGCAAAACACAAACACCGATTATCAGGAGCGACAATACGCCGCCGGAACAATGGTGGCTGGCTGCAGATAAAAGCAGAAAACAATCCTTAGAAACAAGGCGATATTACAATGTAATCAGGAAAACAAATGTCAAAATATTTGATAGAAACGCAATTCTCAGAGTACAAGACTTGATTTTGTGTAGGGAGGTTGGGAATGTAACTCCGCCCTTGAGCAAGGTTTCTATAACTGCTTTCTGATTTCGCTTCTTACTGATTTCCATGCTTGTCCTTTGTGCTTGGAAGTACGTATTTACTAAATATTATATACACAGAAACATTTTTTTTCAAGGTCTCTTTCAGATGGGTGGCCAGTAAGGTATAAACAGGCAGTTGAGCCATGGATTTACCCTTCCCCACCCCAGCCATCCCCCGAAACTGTAAAATAACAGTTGGACAGGGCTGTACACATGCTGCGACCGAAATGCTTCACTTCACAGCCACAGCATTTTTAACTCAGGGTACAGAGCTTGGCGGGTGTCACTGCCTTTCAAATTCATCCATTGGGTTCAATGGGGCTGTGCTGCAACTGTATGCAATGCATGCGATTGCAAAGCATGTGGCATTATAGGGTTAAATCAGGCAGTGAGAAAGTATTATGTCTTCTCACCACTTGTCAAATGCCCTCTAAAAAGCAATATAGATTACTCCCCAGAGGGCACCGCACTCCACCGCAAGCGTGAAAGAGCCCTAACAGGTAAACTTTAATTAAAAGTCTCTGAAATGTGTTGCTACAATTTTAAATACTTATGGAATCCCTCAGGGGGGCCTAATGCACTGAGCACTTGATCCCATTCTGATCCATGCGATGGTTGTTGAGCTAGTATGGTTGACAGCATGACACCCCCTCCCCCTTTCGCCATTGCTGTCTGACCACACTGCTCAGAGGGAGACCAATATTTATTTAGGATTGAGTAACAGTGCACACAGAGGAATGGACGAGGATCAGGGTTGGGCTCAGTATACATGGGGATCTGGGCTAGGTTTGCTCAGGCTCTCATTAAAGTGATATTAAAAGAAATTAAAAAAAACAAACAAACATGTTATACGTACCAGCTCTGTGCATTGGTTTTGTACAGAGCTGCCCTGGTCCTCCTCTTCTCGGCTCCCCCATTGGTGCTACTTGCCCCTCTCTCCTGCCGAGTGCCCCCAGTGTAAGCCGTGTACCGGGGTGGGCTCCCCAGGATACAGTGAAGTCACGAACGAAGAAAGCAACCCCAACACCAGCTTTTGCCACAACAGAATTTTACTTAGATGTGGCAAATAAACAAAACCAAAAATGCTGAGAACATACAATACATTTACATACACCCAGCCCAAAGGCTGAGACCCTTGTGCTGCACAGCACGGTGCCTTCTGATGGATGAAGGTAGAAAGTGAAATAATTTACCTACTGGCGGGCAAAAATAAGCTGCCACACCTTACCTGTTATTACCCTAAAAGAGCAGGAATCAGTGTATGGGTGTACGGTATGGGCTAGCCTGCAGTGCAGCACAAAAGCTTACAATCTTACACAAATCTACAGTATTCCCCCTCCCATAACTGGTTCTGTAGCATGTGCCTGAGTATTCCTTCTGAGCAAAACGCCAGTCTGGCTTGAGTTTGTAGGATTTTATCAGCTCTCCAATGTGAAATGTCACTGTAAGCTGTGGAGTCCTTCCAATGATCAGTAATAACACTTGTGGCCTGACACAAACAGAGACCCTAACTAACTAACTATAGGCCTGGACTCAGTCTCTAGGTGCCAACACTGAAATGAGGTGTGTGCACGATCTTACCGACCCGGGTCTGCTTTGCTGGTGACTCTCAACACTCAACAAATGTCTCTCCAACAAGCATGCGGTATTGCAGTGTATGTTGCTTTGTTCCTCTGCTCTCATCAGCATTCCTGGCAGCAATCTTCCTTTCTCTGAACAGGATCAGGGTCTTGGAGATGATCAGCTTCACCTAGATGCAGCTCTGGTTACTGAGGGATACTGTCACACCTGGATGCCATCAGATTCTCTGCTCACACAGCTCCTGCATTCATCATCCTCTAAAACATGGCTGCTGTCTCTCTCCTTCCTGTTCTCTAAACTCTGTGTGAAAACCCCACCTCTTCATGAATATAGAAATATCTATGCAGTCTGAGGCTGTTAGGAAAAAAGTGGCATCTTGTGGCTAAACCGCAGAATGTCACTCCAAAACATTTAATTTACTCCACACAATAATTTACTGCACACAAACAGTGTTCAAACTCTCTCTTCTCATTGGCTCACTGGCTGTGATTGACTACAGCAGGAGCAAATGGTTCAGCCACTGAGGAAGGAGAGTCCCCAAAGAGCCAAGGCTCTTGTGAACATCACTGGATCGCGATGGGGCTAAGGAAAGTATTAGGGAAGGGGCTGCTGACCACTGAAGGTTTTTACCTGCATGCATAGAATGCATGAAGGTAAAAAAACTGGAGCCTTTAAAACCACTTTAATGATGGATGTTACTGGCTGTCTGGAGGAGCCTGGATGCCAGGGAGGTATAATACTTGTTGAATTCTATAGGGCTCAATGCAGAGTCTGGGCTGGCTTTCTGCTCAGTGCTGGCCAGGGTGGTGATGGATCATTTACAGTTAAAGTAATAGGTGGCAGACTTGGGTTATTGTGAATGACAGTGCTTGTCACTGGAGGTGAAAATCATCATTCACACATACACAATACAAGCCACCTGCTATCATTCTGATTGTAATCAGGGCCACCTTTAATGCGGGGCAAAAGGGGCATCTTTAATGTGGGGTCCAAAGCAGCTGCCCCTTGAGCTCCTTGTCTTGTATGGTCCCAGTGGCGGCAGGAGCAGGGGGAAGGGCGGCTAGAATTGAGAGACTCCACCGCCTCCCTGACACCTGGAGAGGTGAGCAGCAGCAGGTGCAGCATCCCTGGCAGCAACACCTCCCAGAGCATGGACTCCTCCAACCTCCGGGCTCGCGGCTCCAAACACAACATCAATGGCTGCCTGGAGGATAAGCTGACCAGGGGCATGGAGGACAAGGATGAGTGGGAGCGCAGACAGCTGGGGACCACAGGGCAGAGGAAGGAGCTGATCATCCAAAATGAGTACGTACCATTCCCGCTACTGGCATGCCAAGCATCACACACACACCTACCGGCAGACTGGGACAGGGAGACACAGGGGGAACTGCAGACAGTTCTCTCTCTCACCCTCCCCTTCTCTCACCCCTTCTTACCCCCCACCCATCTCTCTCACCCCCGCTCTCTTTTTCACACCTCCTCTCTCACCTCCCACCACTTATTCTCTCTTTCACTCCCCCACTATCACCCCCCTCTCACCCCCCACTTGTCTGTCTCACTGCTCTCTCTCACCCCCCTCTCCCCCTTTCTCCCCCAGCTCTCTCACTCCTTTCTCTCTCTAACCCCTCTCTCACCCCCTTCTCTCATACCCCCTTCCCCCCCACCCCTCTCCCCCCTCTCACTCTCTCTTTTTCTCACTTCCCTCTCTCTCACCTTCCTCTCTCCCCTCTTCTCTCTCACCCCCTCTCTCCACTCCAACCCCTTTCTCTCTTTCACCTCCCTTTCTCTCTCTCAAACTCCCTCTCACTTACTCCCTTCTCTCTCTCACCCTCTCACACCCCTCTCCCCCCACTCTCTCACCCCCTTTCTCTCTCTCACCCCCTCTCCCACACCCCCAATCTCTCTCACCCCTCTCTCACCCCCACCCCTCTCTCTCTTTCACCCCCCTCACCCCCTTTCTCTCCCCTATCTCTCTCATCTCCCTCTTTCTCACCCTCTTCTGTCTCTCACCCCCCTCTCTCTTTCACGCCTCCTCTCTCATCCTCCCCCACTCTCACCCCCACCCCTCTCTCTCACCCCCTCTCTCTCCCTTCTGTCTCTTACACCCCCTTCTCTCTCTCACACCACCCTTTCATCCCCCTTCTCTCTTTCCCTCACCCCTCCCTCTATATCTCACTCCCTCTCTCTCTCAACCCCCTCTCTCTTTCTCCCCCTCCCCCTCCCATACAGGCAAGGGGAACTGAGTGGACACTAACTGACAGATGACAGCAAGTGAGTGTCGCTGATCCCATCTCTACCCATCACTGCCACTGATCCCATCCAGCTCAAGCACTGCCACTGATCCCATCTTCCCCAAGTACTGCCACTGATCCCATCCCCCAAATACTGCCACTGATCCCATCCCCCAAGTACTGCCACTGATCCCATCCCCCCACCCAGCACTGCCACTCATCCCATCCTCCACCAGCACTGCCACTCATCCCATCCTCCCCCTCCCACAGCACTGCCACTCATCCCTTCAGGCACTCCCACTGATGTCATCCCCCCACCAGCACTGCCGCTTATCCCATTCCTGCCAGCACTGACACTCATCCTATCCCCCCAAGCACTGCCGCTGATGCCATCCCCCTACAGCACTGCCACTGATCCCACCAACCCCAGCACTGACACTGATCACACTCTTACCTCCCAGCACTGCCACTGATCCCATCCTCCCAGCATTGCCACTCACCCCATTTACCCCCCCAGCATGATTACCATTGATCACACTTTACCCCCCCCCCAGCAACCAATGGGTGAGCAATAATGATGTGCAGCCTCTAGAAACCAATCACCAAGCAGAAATGATGTGCTGTAACCTCTAGCAACAAACCAGTGAGCTGTAATGATATGCTGTAACCTCTAGAAATCCATCACAATTGCTGCCTGATCTGCTGCGGTAAAGACTTTGAGACTAGCTACTATTTATTATATGTCTTGGAGCAGGTGGAAAGCAAAATTGCATTTGGGCCCAAAAAAATTTCCCCCCAGGGTTCAATCACTATTTATGACAGCCTTGATTGTAATAAATCCATCAGAAACTCTGAAATATAAGAGATATAAGGAACTTGTGCTGGGACATATCAATTCTGATATATAGGGGATATAAGGAATACAGGCTGGGATATAGCAAGTCTGATATATGTAAAAATAGGAGTGAAAATATCCAACACCTCTATCAAATGAAAAATAATATGAACCAAATAATGTTATAATGAACCTAAAAATATGTGCTTAAAGGGAGTTCCTGCTAGCAATGTAATTGTGTTCCCACAACCAATGCACATCAAAGAAAAAGGAATAGATTGTTGTGCCTCCCAATCAAATGAATTAATCCAATATACAATCCTATGAATAAAAATTGTGCTATAGAAGTGAATATATGCATAAAATATTAACAGTGAATGTCCATATATAAATTGTGAATATCTTCTCTCAATTGCATATAAGATATCACTGCGTTCCACTTCCTGTGATACTTCGCATCACTACACTCCACCTTTAGTGATACTCCACACCAAACATCCGTAGTGATTCCATCCACCATTCACCACTGCCCTCACCTCCAAGATTGGACCCGTGTTGTTACAGGTCTCAACCGCTTTTTCCCTTGTTTAGGACTCCTTCCAATACCTCTTCTGTTGATGTGGACTCAGATGTTTACTCAATAGATGTTTAAACATACGACTCATATGTACCAATATGTGATGTCTAATGGTATCAGATGGTATCAGGTGATCTAAAAAAACTCCATATCACCCTGCTGATACTTCTGCCTTGAGGCAGCACTGGTCCAGGAGAAAACAACACGTAAAAGACAGTCCTTGTAGATTTAGGTTTCTGCAATATTCACAAACAATGGAGTTGCCCAGCCTCCCGACTGGCTCAGTGAACACCACCGGCAGTTTATAGTAGGTAGTCGGCCACTTAATAACAGATGACTCCACTTCCTCCCTCCCTCCTAGATTGTAAGCTCCGAGGAGCAGAGCCCTCTTGTATTGAACTGTATTGTTGCTGTATTGTCTCCCATTATATTGTAAAGCGCTGAGCAAACTTGGTGCTATATAAATCCTGTATAATATTAATAATAAGGGATATAAGGAACACAGGCTGGGATATAAAGACTCTGATATATAGGTGAAATAAGGAATACAGCCAGGATATGAAGACTCTGATATATAGGTGATACACAGAATAAAGGCCAGGATATAAAGACTCTGAAATATAGGTGATGCAAGGAACACAAGCTGTGATATAAAGATTCAAATTTAAAAATGATATTAGGAACACAGACTGGGATATGAAGACTCTGATATGTATAGGTGATGCAAGGAATACAGGCTGGGATATAAAGGCTCGGATATATGGGGGATACAAGGAGCACAGGGAGCACTGGCTGGGATATGACTACTCTGATATGTATAGGTGATGCAGGGAACACAGTCAGGGATTTAAAGATTCTAATATGTAGGTAATACAAGGACTGCAGACTTGGATATATTCTGTAGATTCCGATATATACTGTAGATGATACAAGGAATGCAGTCTGGGATATAAAGGCTCAGATACATAGGCAATACAAGGACTGCAGATATTTAGGGATATGGGATATTTAGATTCTAGTATATAGCTAATATTAATGTATCACCCTCTAGTGTCCTACCAGAATAGTGTGGTGTATTGCAGGTAAAATCATTGTGTAGGACTCATGGTAACTGTGTGAGTCTGTGATTGAGTTCGGATTATTGCAGATCAGCTGGATGACTTAACAGGTTGTGGCTCTATCTCCTCCTCCTGTGTACGGAGGACCATAGAACCTTCCATAAATCGGTAAGTAGGAAGGAGTGGAGACCTAATCTGCATGTTTATGGGAGTCTGGCCAATCCCAGGTTTGGAGGCCTTGGTAGAGTGCTGGAATGGCCCACAAATCACAAATATGGGAAAGTCAAGCTGAGAGGTTGGGTGGAAGATGGAGTGCTGAGGAGATTGTCGGTGCCTGGGAGGGGTCTCCTAGGTCTGGGGGGGGGGGGGGGGGGCGGCCTCCAGGCTGGGCTCTGGCTGACTCAGGAGGATACATTCATCAGTGCAGCATGAATGGGATCGAAACCTGGAGCAGTGGGAGAAAAGAGGACAGTACATCAGCACACCCAGGGATCTACAAGGGAAAAGACTGCCACATGTAGCAAGCTTTCAAAGGACAGCGCTGGGCTCAGTCTTTTTTATCCTTGTCCTGGGAGATCTTCAGAGCAGCCAAGAGGGCTGGTAGTATCTGCAGGATGTGGAGCTGGGAGCATTCTACAGGGGAGAGGAGACATCTCTGAATGTAGTTATAAGAAGCTAAGCTGATTTTGAGGAGCTGTTAGTTCCTCGCTCATAAAGCTGTTGAAACTGATCTGCAACGACTGATGGCTTTCAAGGAAAAAAGAACAGTCCAGAATCTGTCTCTCACATAGGAAGGAAGTTAAAGCCAAACTGGGCATCCCATAATCCCCATTCTCTATCCAAGTTATTTCCCCTAATATTATTATTATACAGGATTTATATAGTGCCAACAGTTTGCTCAGCGCTTTACAATATAATGGGAGACAATACAGCAACAATACAGTTCAATACAAGAGGGATTTGAGAGCCCTGCTACCTGGAGCTTACAATCTAGGAGGGAGGGGCTAGTGGTACAAAAGGTAGTAACTGTGGGGGATGGACTGGTTGGAAGAGTAGAAGATTCTAGTATTAGCTGAGGGCAGGATAGGCTTCCCTGAAGAGATAGGTTATCAGAGATTGCCTAAAAGTGAGCAGAGTAGGTGATAGTCTGATAAATTGGGGTAGAGAGTTCCAGAGGATGGGGGAAGCTCTGGAGAAGTCCTGGAGATGAGCATAGGAGGAGGAACAAGGGAGCTAGATAAATAAAATAAAAAAACCAAACTCACAGACTGGTTACTGTCTCCTGGATGAAAATCTGTGTGAAAAATACCTGTTGCCTGGCTGTGCAGAGCTTAGGGGTACTCACAACACAGCAGCCCTCAGAAGGGTAATGCTACATTAGGAATACAGGCTGGGATATACAGGAACCTGTATTGAGAGGAATATGGGAGTTACCATTGCTGACCAACTGCTTAAAATTCTATTTCCCAGGCTGTGCCTGGCTTTGACATTGTTAGCCACTGACCTTGAGCAAGTATGCAGATCAGGAAAGTTTGAGTGAAATCAGAACTGCTAATCTGAATACTTATTCCTAGTCATTGACTAAGAACGTACTGAAACCACTGGATCAGCATGACAGCCAAGGAACTATTATTTTCCGTTGGAGAATCAAGCAACAGTACCAAACTTCCTCAAAAGTGTAAGTCAGGGAAAAAAAACCCATGCATATTTCTTCACCTTTTTTATCCCTTTTATAAACAATGCAATTACAGAAAAATCCTGTTGATCTTTTAGAAATCCATAGTGCTCCCAACTTCCTGTTAAAGATGTCAACACAGTGCCTTTGCCTCATTCAGATTTTGACCAGTGGTGTCAACCCCGCCTGCTGGACTACCAAACTCCACCTATCCCCCGTCCCTCTTTATCCCTCTACTCATGCATACATTGATTCCTTTCTCAGTACAACAATGTTGCTACCCTGACTCACAAGAACCTACCCATACACTGTGTGTAGGGAAAGGACTTTTAGGAGATGTAGTTCTAGGGGCATGCCTGTGTGGAGGTGCAGCGTGATGCGGTAGCAGTGAACACCCCAAATCAAGTTGCAGAAACAGAACTCGACTGAAGTTAAAATTCAACAAAGCACAACTACCCAAAAGGAAGAAAACTCACCCAGCGCACTCAAAGAATGTTGCACTGAAGAGTAAAACAGTAGGTCTCGGGTGCACCGACAGTGTCTGACTCAAGTGATGGAATGTGGCGTGGCCCATCTGAACCCAAACAGTAAGGCTTCCAGGAAGGATGGTGTGTCCCTGCTCTTTCCCTACTCATTTGGAACCTCTCCCTCCTGCTAATACTGTCTTTAGCAGATGGGTGACCTGTCCCTACACTACCCACACATGATATGTGCACCAAGCCTGGGAGCCAGGGTCTTAAATAGACTTTGCCTGACCTAAGATGGCCATCAGAGTCACATGGGATGGTAGCATCCAATTGGATAGCTCCCCCAGTGACCCAGGAAACCATAGAGGAGCTATGTTCCTCTTGACTTCCCCCATCTACAATGTCACTGCAGTTGAGAGCCACCTGCATTGTAGAAAGTAGACGGCACCTGCTTACATGCCTACGTCAATAGGAACTGAGTTCCTAGCAGCTGCCTCTATGAATATAACATGATAATGTCATGGGGAGTAACAAAAGCTGTTTCTGGCTACAGGAATAAGGTAAAAGAAAAAAAAAACATAGCTGGGATATGCTGTAAAGGGGAAAGGGAGGTTTGGGGCCCTTTAAACATGAATAAACTTCCCCTCCTCTGGTTCCTCCCGCCGTACACAATTGAATTTATTTTTGAAACAATAAATACCTTTTTTTTCATTTTCCATCTTTCACTTTCTGCATCCTTGCCTAGGCGAGGATGTTATATCCAGCACAATATCTCTCCCATGTGCAGACGCGGGTCTGTTGGACCTGGCAGAGATCTGTGGCATGGTCTGTGTGTGCATAAAGTCCCACAGAACCCCTGTCAAGTGCAAAAAGCTGAGATGCACGGTGTGTCTGGACATGTGCAGGATTTTGTGGGATTTCATGCATTAGCAGATATGCTATGTGTCTTTACCAGGCCCAATAGACCTGGCAGAGACCAGCAGCATGTCTACGCATTTGCTGGATAACTGTCCACGATGGCGGCCTGGAGCATAGCATCAAAGAAGAACTTTGGACTTGGGGGAGGACAATTATGGACTTCATGGACTACAGTAAATAGCTTTTCATTTACATACAGTACAAGAACAATTACCGGGATAGAGATAACATTGTATCTAGTAGTAGGGTGATGCTCCCCTTTAAACAGCTGTGCATACTTCATATTGCCACCTGCTGGCCACAGTTGGATATATGCGAAGATACATTAACACACATTGCTATGTCACTGTTTCCTTACCATGCAAGTAGATTACCTCTGGTTCTCTGAAACGCACCCTTCTTTCTGGTTTCTGTTGGCCGCTAACATCTGCCTTATCTAGAGGCTTCCTTCGTAAAATCGATGAAGGCATCTGCAAAAGAATATCACAGCCATTGACTTCAAACTCCTACAGTCTAGATCAGGGGTCTCCAAACTTTCTAAACAAAGGGCCAGTTCACTGTCCTTCAGACTTTAGGGGGGCTGAACTGTGGCCATTGGAAAATGTGAGAATAGACAATGCGCCATCTTTGGTGTCAGTGGGAGAGATAGTGCCCCATTTTTGGTGTCAGTGGGAAGAATTGCGACCCATTGTTTGTGTCAGTGGGAGGAACTGTGTCCCGTCTAGGGGTGGGCTGACCATTTGGAAACTCGGGCACTGCCCGAGGGCCCAGGGTCAGTAGGGAGCCCCATGAGATGCCCCTGGTACCTTTTTCATAGGCTCTTTTGAGTTTGGGCAAGGACACAGGGGCCCCATGATCCCCTATTGCCATGGGGCCCCATGAGTTGTCAGTCCACCCCTGGTCCCGTCATTGGTGTTATTGAGAGGAATTGTGCCCAATAGTTAGTGTCATTGGGAGGAATTGTGCCCCATCGTTGGTGTTATTGAATGGAATTGTGCCCCTTAATTGGTGACAGTGGGGGGAATTATGCCTCATTGTTAGTATCAGTGTATGATATAGTGCCCCAAGGGCCGGAAAAAAGCAGCAAAGGGCCGCATCCAGCCCCCGGGCTGCAGTTTGGAGACCACTAGATAATACTCTATGACTAAACATTTGATATCCACTGTATATGTAACCTTTGCCATCAAGGTTAATATAAAGTATTTAAAGGGAACCTGTCATGGAGGTTGCCATTTCTGGCCTCTGCTGTGAATGATAGCACCTTGTCCGTCACGCTGACCCCTGTGCTTCAGTACTTTGTGGTTGATTTACGAAAGCTGGAGGGTGCACAATCTGGTGCAGCTCTACATGGAAACCAATCAGCCTCCAGGTTTTATTGTCAAAACTTAATTGAAGACGCTGACGTTAGAACTGAATGGCTATTAGGCACAGCTGCACCAGATTTTGAGCGCTCCAGTTTTAATGAATATCCCTCATAGAGTAACTGACCAAGAGCGAATATGCAGAAGAGTTTGACCTTTTTGATCTGCAGATTTGTTCCAGATCAGTGACCTTCAGAATAATAAAGCCAGAGGGTCTGGATAACAGCCAGGCAACTAGCATTTTCAGAAGGAGGTCAACCCCTGGGTCTCTCCCATGATAGCTTGACTTTAGAAGTGCTTATTGTCACACACAAACACACACACACACATATATATATATACACACACACACATATATATACACACACACACTGCCTCATAGATCCAGTTCTAGCATTTCACAGCAATGTTATCTGTAACCTTTTATTACATTGAAATAGAACTTTTTCCTTCCTTTTTATTGTCCTCTAAAGATGCAATAAATATAACATTTGCTTTCAAATGGCTTAAAACCGTACGCTGTGGATCACAGTGCTAATATTGTACTGTCATAGCCATTTCCAAGTCTCATTTGCTGAGATGGAAAACATGCATAAAAGTAATTCAGCCCAGACAGAGTTCCCTTTAAGGAGATTACCCTTGCTGCGGGACATTTGGTTCGGTTCAATGCATTTTCTGCATATTTTTCACCTCTTTCTCTCAGTTTAATTTCTCTTTTTTAATATTCTTCTTTGCCCTCGAGGACCTTCACATGTCTCTTCTGCTATTTTTTCATATTAAGATTTCCTACGATTCTGCTTCAGCTTAAGCAATACCTTTAAACAATGCCATTTTTAATTTCCATGATTTTTTCCCTTTTCATTTTCTAGCCTATTCTTGGCTGTCAGATTTAAGTGCTTGTGGCTAGAGATTCATATTCAGGGTAGGTGGTGGAATTCATATCAGGGCAATGCTGTATGGAACTGGCTGTCCTTATTACACCTTGGTGGACTACTGTGAGCAAAGAGCAAGTGAATGTGCAGCTATTATAGGATGTAAGGAAAAGGAATCTTGTTCACAAAGGCTTATAGATGACTGAGACAGTGGGATTGTGATTGTATTGTGATGAAAAGGTAAGCCAATCAGTGTGTTGCAGCGAGGGAATGCCAGCAACCTGCTCTGGCAGTTGACCTTCAATGAGCTAAACAGATATTTCTATTCCATCCAGCATATAATTGTAGCATTACCCCCTTATGAGTTGCTTGATGATTTTAGGGCTCCTTGTTGCTGTGGACCCCTCTGTCAGGAATGGACTCAGCTCTGGTGGTGGGACTCATCTGCCGTGTGGGCTGCAGTACCAGAGCTGACCAGCGGGTGCTCTCAGCAGCCAGAAGCTCACACGTGCAATCAGCCAAACCTGGGGCTGATTGCAGAAAGGTGTATTTAAGGCATGACCAGGCCTGTGATCTGGGCCTTGGTGTATGTTTTCCCATGAGCCTCTGTACCTGGTATCTTGTGTTCCTGCTTCGTTGCTGACCCGGCTTGATCCTGACCTCTGCTGACCGTCTCCTGTTGAACCCCTGGCTTGCCTGACCATCCTTCTGCCTGATCCCCTGTACCGCGCTGCCCGTGAGTTACTGAACCCGGCTTGTGACCTTGACCATTCTCTGCCTGCTCCTTTGGTACCTTGCTGCCCGCACGTTGCTGACTTGGCCCGTCTGACCACGCTAACTACTCTGCCATCCATCCATTCTGCACGGATCCAGCCATACCTGCACATACCTCTGGCGGATCCCTCTACCACTAGCAGGTGTACTCAGGGGCCGCGACCTGGTTCCTGTCTGCTCCAAGTCCATCCCCACCATCAGGGGCCCTGGTGAATAAGCAGACTGGGACTTAGACTCTGCACCCTGGGGAATCCTGTCCTGAGGACCACTAGAGGTACCACCAAACGGTCATTACAGAACCCTACGGCCGGCCTGACCGTTCCACCTCTCCAGCCCTGACTACGCCTGTGTTCCTGCACCTGCTAAGATTAGTGGAAGGTTGGTTTGTTCACTGTGCGTTTATATACATATATATCTGGGTGGCTAATAATAAACTGTATTATTATACTATACCTGAAACCTGCGTTTCCCTGTGTCAGTCCACACCTTTCTGGTCATTCCTAGATTCCTGACACCCTCTCTGAAAGCCCAACCCCTGCTGACACCACAGTATACTTTTAACCGGATAAATCACCCCCAAAAAGTAGACTCGCACACTGATTGGGATGACCTGGTAAGAAATTTATAGCAACTTCAATGTAGCTTGGTTACACAACATAAACAGAATTGTCATGTGCAGAGTCAGTTACTACTTGTGTCACCTTTAGGTGAAGAGAGGAAACAGCACTTATTATAGAGTTTCAGTTAGTTTTAGCAGTCCTGCTTTTCAGAAACTAACCCAATACCTTCAACCTGAGGTGGCTTCACAGTCCCCAGTAAGCAGTGAGAACTATCAAACAGGTAGACTAGCTGAATTTTGGGCCCTCAGGACATAATGGCATGGAGATAGTCTGAAATAAAAAAAAGAGCTCTTTACCCCAAAACTACCAATATTCTTTAAAGGCAGTGAAGAGTCTTCTGCGCGCATGATGGGGCCCAGCTGGTGCACAGTGAGAAGAGTGAATTATGGTTCTCTGAAGAACAATGCAATAAAGGAAGGAAAGAACAGCATCCACCCTGGAAGCAGCAATTGACTGGTGTAACGTTCCTTTAAAGCACTAGTTGCTAATGAATCTAAAGCAATGAGTGGCTAAGCTGGCAAAAGTTATTGTTGGTACAGGGCAACTCTTCTCTGGACTGCAAGACTTTTGGCACAACATAAAAAGTCTTAACAGAGTGAATCGATGATGATGGTGACACAGCGGTGGTTCAGCTTGTGGACTGACTGTCCTGCTATCAGTTCTGATGATAAGGCTGTGTTAAGTGTGTATCAAATGATAGCAGCTGAAGGAACTAGGCCGCAACTTCTAATAACTATGTGCATTGTCCATGATTGTGTGCAGGAGAATAGCAAAGGTGGAGCAGGTGTCAGTGTTCCCTGTCCTTGGTAATGCTTGGGACTCTCTCACCCAAGGGATGCCATCGGGCGAATTCTAGCGGTCTTTCTTTCTCCTTCGACAAGGCCTCCACACACTCTCCGGTCCCACCTGCAGCGTTCCATCCAGTCACCTACTAGCAGATTAGCTTTCTCCATGATGTGGTAAAGTCAGCGATCAGCAGACTCTCCTTGCCCCCTTTCTCTCTATCTTTCCACAGCCTGGTATGGTCCTCCTGCAGTCAGCGCACTCCTCTCTCCAGGTCTCTTCCCTCTCACTTCTTGTCTCATCTCCTGGGTTTTCACATGTATATGCCTCTGCCATGGGGGAGTCTGGGATGTAGGGTTCTGAGAGGACATCAATAAGTGCCCTTCCAGAACTTGATGACTGTGCTGTAGCCATCATTCAGCTATAGAGCGGTCAGCAAGAGGAAAAAGCAAAATAATTAAAGTGATTGTAAAGATTTTTTCTTCTTTTAAATAACACTTATCTGCTTTGTGCAATGGTTTTACACACAGCAGCCCCAATCCTCCTCTTCTGGGGTCCCCGCTGGTGCTTCTGGCTTATCCTGCTTTCTGAGTTTCCCCAAAGCAAGCCACTTGCTATGGGGGCATTTGTGCAGGCTCAATCCCAGGTTGCACTGTGTTTTATTGGCAACAGTTCCTTGGAAAAACTGAGCCAAAGTGTAACTGCCAAACTATGTCAAAGACAGTATCATTTAAGAATTGTAAAACTCTTAAACAGACTTTTTCCTAATTATGTTTTAAGTACGGTAGGTATTATTTCACTACTCATTCATGTGCTGAAAGGACATGTTTCACTGCTGATCGAAATCAGACTTTAGGGAAAATCCATTTTACTTGAGTGGCATGTAAAAAATGAACATTTTTTTTAAAGTAATAAAGTTTAATTACTTTCGAGAGTGTAGTTACCCTTCAAGGTAAAAATGATCAATTTATCTGTTAAAGTGGACGGTAGAGCCCAATGAAAGAGATTTAAGTAAAGACAATGCGAATGTCAAGATCTGATGCCAGTATAAAAGAAATGCTCAGAGTAAGAGCATTGATAATGAATAGAGATCAGCAAATTATTCAAAAATTCGATTCGGCTGATTCGCCGAATTTGAGGAAGAAATTCGATTCGATGCGAATTTATTCGCTACGAATTTAACTTATAAAAGGGGTTTCTAGGCTTCAGAGAGCCTTTAAATTAGTGCAGAACACTGTACCTTTAATTTAAATGCCCTTGGAGATGAGGAAGGAGAAGGATGAGAAGAAGGAGAAGGAGAAGGATGAGAAGAAGGAGAAGGAGAAGGATGAGAAGAAGGAGAAGAATGAGAAGAAGGAGAAGGATGAGAAGAAGGAGAAGGAGAAGGAGAAGGAGAAGGATGAGAAGAAGGAGAAGGATGAGAAGAAGGAGAAGGATGAGAAGAAGGAGAAGCATGAGAAGAAGGATGAGAAGAAGGAGAAGGATGAGAAGAAGGATGAGAAGAAGGAGAAGGATGAGAAGAAGGATGAGAAGAAGGAGAAGGATGACAAGAAGAAGGATGAGAAGAAGAAGAAGGATGAGAAGAAGGAGAAGGATGAGAAGAAGAAGAAGGATGAGAAGAAGAAGAAGGATGAGAAGAAGAAGAAGGATGAGAAGAAGGAGAAGGATGAGAAGAAGAAGAAGGATGAGAAGAAGAAGAAGGATGAGAAGAAGGAGAAGGATTAGAAGAAGAAGAAGGATGAGAAGAAGAAGAAGGATGAGAAGAAGGAGAATTCCAAGCCGGCAAAAAGTGTATCTGCAGAGCTCCGCTATTTCTTAGCGGAGCTCTGCAGATACACTTAGCGGAGCTCTGCAGATACACTTTTTGCCGGCTTGGAATTCTTCTTATTTTCATCCTACTTCTTCTTCTTCTTCTTCTTCATCCTCATCCTCATCTTCTTCTTCTTCTGAGGATGAGGATGAAGAAGAAGAAGAAGTAGGATGAAAACAAGAAGAATTCCAAACCGGCAAAAAGTGTATCTGCAGAGCTCCGCTAAGTGTATCTGCAGAGCTCCTCTATTTCTGACAGTTCTCTGACATTCACATTTACAGCGGTTGAAACATTGTATCTATTTGTTTCCATAAATGGAAACAAATAGATACAATGTTTCAACCGCTGAGCTCTGCAGATACACTTAGCGGAGCTCTGCAGATACACTTAGCGGAGCTCTGCAGATACACTTTTTGCCGGCTTGGAATTCTTCTTATTTTCATCCTACTTCTTCTTCTTCTTCTTCATCCTCATCCTCATCCTCATCCTCAGAAGAAGAAGAGGATGAGGATGAGGATGAAGAGGAAGAAGAAGAAGAAGTAGGATGAAAATAAGAAGAATTCCAAGCCGGCAAAAAATGTATCTGCAGAGCTCCTCTATTCTGCAGATACACTTAGAGGAGCTCTGCAGATACACTTTTTGCCGGCTTGGAATTCTTCTTATTTTCATCCTACTTCTTCTTCTTCTTCCTCTTCTTCATCCTCATCCTCATCCTCAGAAGAAGAAGAAGAATGAAAAGAAGAAGAATGAAAAGAAGAATGAAAAGAAGAAGAAGAATGAAAAGAAGAAGAAGAAGAATGAAAAGAAGAATGAGAAGAATGAAAAGATTCTTCTTCTTCTTTTCATTCTTCTTTTCATTCTTCTTCTTCTTTTCATTTTTCTTCTTTTCATTCTTCTTTTCATTCTTCTCATTCTTCTTTTCATTCTTCTTCTCATTCTTCTTTTCATTCTTCTTTTCATTCTTCTTTTCATTCTTCTTCTCATTCTTCTTCTCATTCTTCTTTTCATTCTTCTTCTTCTTCTTTTCATTCTTCTTCTTCTTCTTTTCATTCTTCTCATTCTTCTTTTCATTCTTCTTTTCATTCTTCTCATTCTTCTTTTCATTCTTCTTCTCATTCTTCTTCTCATTCTTCTTCTTCTTTTCATTCTTATTTTCATTCTTCTCATTCTTCTTTTCATTCTTCTTTTCATTCTTCTTCTCATTCTTCTTTTCATTCTTCTTCTTTTCATTCTTCTTTTCATTCTTCTTCTCATTCTTCTTTTCATGAAGAAGAAAAGAAGAATGAGAAGAATGAAAAGAAGAATGAAAAGAAGAAGAAGAAGAAGAATGAAAAGAAGAATGAGAAGAATGAAAAGAAGAATGAAAAGAAGAATGAAAAGAAGAAGAAGAATGAAAAGAAGAATGAAAAGAAGAAGAAGAATGAAAAGAAGAAGAAGAAGAATGAAAAGAAGAATGAGAAGAATGAAAAGATTCTTCTTCTTCTCTTCATTCTTCTTTTCATTCTTCTTCTTCTTTTCATTCTTCTTCTTTTCATTCTTCTTTTCATTCTTCTCATTCTTCTTTTCATTCTTCTCATTCTTCTTCTCATTCTTCTTTTCATTCTTCTTCTTTTCATTCTTCTTTTCATTCTTCTCAGTCTTCTTTTCATTCTTCTTTTCATTCTTCTTCTCATTCTTCTTCTCATTCTTCTTTTCATTCTTCTTCTTCTTCTTTTCATTCTTCTTTTCATTCTTCTCATTCTTCTTTTCATTCTTCTTTTCGTTCTTCTCATTCTTCTTTTCATTCTTCTTCTCATTCTTCTTCTCATTCTTCTTCTTCTTTTCATTCTTCTTTTCATTCTTCTCATTCTTCTTTTCATTCTTCTTTTCATTCTTCTTCTCATTCTTATTTTCATTCTTCTTCTTCTTTTCATTCTTCTTTTCATTCTTGAAGAAGAAAAGAAGAATGAGAAGAATGAAAAGAAGAATGAAAAGAAGAAGAAGAAGAATGAAAAGAAGAATGAAAAGAAGAATGAGAAGAATGAAAAGAAGAATGAGAAGAATGAAAAGAAGAATGAAAAGAAGAAGAAGAAGAATGAAAAGAAGAAGAAGAAGAATGAAAAGAAGAATGAAAAGAAGAAGAAGAAGAATGAAAAGAAGAAGAAGAATGAAAAGAAGAAGAAGAATGAAAAGAAGAATGAAAAGAAGAAGAAGAATGAAAAGAAGAATGAAAAGAAGAATGAGAAGAATGAAAAGATTCTTCTTCTTCTTCTTTTCATTCTTCTTTTCATTCTTCTTCTTCTTTTCATTCTTCTTCTTCTTCTTTTCATTCTTCTTTTCATTCTTCTCATTCTTCTTCTCATTCTTCTTTTCATTCTTCTCATTCTTCTTTTCATTCTTCTTTTCATTCTTCTTTTCATTCTTCTTCTTCTTTTCATTCTTCTTTTCATTCTTCTTCTCATTCTTCTTTTCATGAAGAAGAAAAGAAGAATGAGAAGAATGAAAAGAAGAATGAAAAGAAGAAGAATGAGAAGAAGAATGAAAAGAAGAATGAAAAGAAGAATGAGAAGAATGAAAAGAAGAATGAAAAGAAGAAGAAGAAGAATGAAAAGAAGAAGAAGAATGAAAAGAAGAGTGAAAAGAAGAAGAAGAAGAATGAAAAGAAGAAGAAGAAGAATGAAAAGAAGAAGAAGAAGAAGAATGAGAAGAAGAATGAAAAGAAGAAGAAGAAGAATGAAAAGAAGAATGAGAAGAATGAAAAGAAGAAGAAGAAGAATGAAAAGAAGAATGAAAAGAAGAAGAAGAATGAAAAGAAGAAGAAGAAGAATGAAAAGAAGAATGAAAAGAAGAAGAAGAAGAATGAAAAGAAGAAGAAGAAGAATGAAAAGAAGAATGAAAAGAAGAATGAGAAGAATGAAAAGATTCTTCTTCTTCTTTTCATTCTTCTTTTCATTCTTCTTCTTCTTTTCATTCTTCTTCTTCTTCTTTTCATTCTTCTTTTCATTCTTCTCATTCTTCTTTTCATTCTTCTCATTCTTCTTCTCATTCTTCTTTTCATTCTTCTTCTCATTCTTCTTTTCATTCTTCTTCTTTTCATTCTTCTTTTCATTCTTCTCATTCTTCTTTTCATTCTTCTTTTCATTCTTCTTCTCATTCTTCTTTTCATGAAGAAGAAAAGAAGAATGAGAAGAATGAAAAGAAGAATGAAAAGAAGAAGAAGAATGAGAAGAAGAATGAAAAGAAGAATGAGAAGAATGAAAAGAAGAATGAAAAGAAGAAGTATTCCAGTACAGCAAAAAGTGTATCTGCAGAGAGCTCCGCTATTTCTGACAGTTCTCTGACAGTTCCTTCACATTTACAGCGGTTGAAACATTGTATCTGTTTCCGAATAAAAACATCTGTATCCTAAATGGAAACAAATAGATACAATGTTTCAACCGCTGTACATGTGAAGGAACTGTCGGAGAACTGTCAGAAATAGCGGAGCTCTCTGCAGGGACACTTTTGCCGGCTGATCGGGAAAAATCCGATTCGCGCACCCGAAGTATGCTAATATTCGGATTCGACGCGAATCGAATTTTTCCTGAAATTCGAAACGAATTCCACTTCGCCTGGTTCGATTCGCTCATCTCTAATAATGAACATACTTTAATATTTCATAGCAACCAATCCCATTTCAATTTACTGGTGTTAGATAAATTAAAGATCAGTTGTGAATAGTTGATGGAGGATGATACTCTTTGTACGTTGCTCTTAGTTTTTTGTTTAGAAATCTGAATTAGAAAAGGTAAATGGCATGTAAATTCTAAGAATGAACTTCTTTAATTTTCTCCCTTTTGATTTGTTAAATATACCATGGAAAGTATTTAAAATCTTTCCTACTTGCACCTTGCGTTTTGCACTTCCTTAAGTGCATTAATCATGTAGTTTTATGTTGTAATTTGTTTTCTTGTATGCATGGCCTGCAGTAGAATAAATATTCACATTCTGATACAGACATTTCTATTTGTGTTCAGGCATGAGTCATGTGACATGGCATTGCAAAGGTTAATACATGACCTCTGTCTGTAGTCTAAGAACTGACACTTCCTGCTAAGAAACTACATATCCCCCAATTCTGGGTCTCTTGGTCTATAGCCGGTGAGGGTGCAAGCTAAACAATATTTAGATATGACACAGACAGGCAGATCAATGAAGGGAGGAGATGTGATTTCATCACATTAGTACTCCCATATTTGTGAAGCAAGATAGAGGAAATAGTAAGGCATGCACTGGATGCTGTGTGACCCAAAACATAAATTGTCTGTCCCTCTGGGGAATAGGGGTGGATTAACTGTAACAATACATTGACATAGGGGAATCAATCAATCAGGACATCACCAGGAAGTGGCAATGATGTCCTGGTTGACAAAACATATTGGGTGGAGCTACGGCAAATTTCATTTCCTCTGCTTAGTGGAATGCACATTCCTGACAGAGATCATGGCAAATGATCCGGATGCCTGCAGGGCACAGCTAAATTTGAGTTTTTTACCTGTGTGTTATTTAAAATTCTTTTAATAAATATACTAGCTGTGGTCGAATGCGGGAAATTATGTTTAGGAAGGGAACCATACTGTGGACTACTATTGACCACTAAGCTATATATCCCACAGAGAGATTGCCAGGAGGAGGGGAAAGAGCTGCATCTTTTCAGGCTTTACAGGACACAGCTGGGGTCTTGCCATTAGGGAGCCTGGAGTGTGCACATCACTGTCCAATATGCACCACAACTGCTGCATAACGGCGGCCTCAGCAGCATCTGGAATGCTGGGTCCAGATGGGCATACAGCCAGAGTCCCCTGGGTGCAGAGCAGATAGTGGACTAATTGCTGTGTGTGATCAGATGATGAGCTGCAATGTCACTGGGACTGGTAAACAGTTGCTGTGGGGATTTACTATCTGCTTCTAAAGAGATGGAGCTCTTTAGAAACTGAACATAGAACCATCTAATAGCTTTATTGCTGCCTGCAGGCTTGAGACTATTTTAATGTACACCAACGGTACAACTGGACCCTAATGTTAGCCAGCTGAAGAGTTAGGACTAAAGTATGTCCTTTTACAACTGCTATTAGGCACTTTTGTGGGGACATTGCACCATATCCTAAACATTCTCCTACAGTGCAGTCTAGACTAGTTCTAGAATTTTTATTCAGATTTCATTTAATGTTTATATGCAGTGTTTATGGTGGACTTTGCTGATTCATGAGTTAATCCCATTCTAGTGGTACAGAACTCTATTCTAAGTTACCTTGGCATAGTGATTATACTGTCTAGCAGACTATGCCTGAACCTACTGTATTTTTCGCTCCATAAGACGCACTTTTTTCCCCCCAAAAAAAGGGGGGAAAATGCCAGTGCGTCTTATGGAGCGAATGTAAAGCGGCCGGTCCAGTATTTCGGCCGCCACCATGTGAGAATATCGAGCCGGCCGCTCAGCTCTTCTCTCCTGCAGGACCTTACCTGTTCCTTGCTCCAGCGCTGCAGTCTTCCCGCATCGGCTTCTGTGACAGCTGGGTGCCCACTGCGCATGCGCGAGAAGTGCTGCGCTTTGTGAATGGTCCGGTGTCTTCTGGGACACATGACAGGTCCCAGAAGGCTCCAGGCCATTCACAAAGTGCAGCGCTTCTCGCGCATGCGCAGTAGGCACCCGGCTGTCACAGAAGCCGCCGCGGGAAGAAGAAGGAAGGACAACTCTGCGGAAGTGAGAGCGGGTACCTGTCAAATTCAGGTACCCGCTCCCCCTCCCTCCCCAAAGGTCTGCAGTCTCTGGTAATCTCCTTTACTGTCTGCAGTCTCTGGTCATCCCCTGCACTGTCTGCAGTCTCTGGTCATCTGTACTATGTGCACAGTCTCTGGTCATCCCTGTACTATGTCCGTAGTCTCTGGTCATCTCCTGTACTATGTCCACAGTTTCTGGTCATCCCCTGTACTGTGTCCGCAGTCTCTGGTCATCTCCTGTACTATGTCCGCAGTCTCTGGTCATTCCCTGTACTATGTCCGCAGTCTCTGGCCATCTCCTGTACTGTGTTCGCAGTCTCTGGTCATCTCCTGTACTGTGTCCGTAGTCTCTGATTATCTCCTGTACTGTGTCCGCAGTCTCTGGTTATCCCCTGTACTGTGTCCGCAGTCTCTGGTCATCCCCTGTACTGTGTCTGCAGTCCATTGGTTCATAATATTTTTTTTCTTGTTTTTCTCCTCTAAAACCTAGGCACGTCTTATGGCCAGGTGCGTCTTATGGAGCGAAAAATACGGTACCTTCTGTGTGTTAATTTATGCTCAAACCACCATTGATTCTAACCCATACCAATATGTTGAGTTTATTTACCACTAAAAGGTGCTTTGTCTATTTTCTGTGGCTAATTCACAGCTGAGAAAAAGGTATCTATTAGAGATGAGCGAATCGAAGTATCCGAAGTGGAATTCGAGTCGAATATCGGAAAAATTTCGATTCGTGCCGAATCCGAAAAACAGCCTAATTCGGACGCGCGAATCGAAATTTTTCCGAAAATGGCGGCTGACATGTGCGGCGACGGAGCGGGGATGTCGGGGAAGGCGCGCAGACAAGGCGCGCTGCCCCATAATGCATTCCTCAACGACATGTGATCGCATCAGCCAATCAGCAGCCAGCCAGCCAGCACTGTGTAATGGTCGAGGTATATATAGCGGCCATTTTGGAAATCTTCATTTGCCTGCAGTCATTGAACAGAGGCAGACCGCTCTGTACTAGGGACAGGGACAGAGTTAGGGCCACAGAAACGAGAATTGGGGACAGAGAGAAGTTACTTAGGGACAGAGAACCATTACTCAGGGACACAGACTTGTTAATGAGGGCCACAGAATCGTTATTTAGGGACAAAGAAACGCTAGTTAGGGCCGCAGAATTCATACTCAGGGACAGACAGAATTTTCACTCAGTGCCAGAGAATTGTTACTTAGGGCCACAGAAACGTTATTAGGGCCACAGAATTTTTACTCAGGGACAGACAGAATTGTTACTGAGTGCCAGAGAATTGTTACTCAGGGACAGACAGAATTGTTACTGAGTGCCAGAGAATTCTTACTCAGGGCCACAGAATTCATTCTCAGGGACAGACAGAATTGTTACTCAGGGACAGACAGAATTGTTACTGAGTGCCAGAGAATTGTTACTCAGGGACAGACAGAATTGTTACTGAGTGCCAGAGAATTGTTACTCAGGGACAGACAGAATTGTTACTGAGTGCCAGAGAATTGTTACTCGCACAGACACAAAATTGTTACTTGCACAGACACAGAATTGTTACTCGCACAGACACAGAATTGTTACTGAGTGCCAGAGAATTGTTACTCAGGGACAGACAGAATTGTTACTGAGTGCCAGAGAATTGTTACTCAGGGACAGACAGAATTGTTACTGAGTGCCAGAGAATTGTTACTCAGGGACAGACAGAATTGTTACTGAGTGCCAGAGAATTGTTACTCAGGGACAGACAGAATTGTTACTGAGTGCCAGAGAATTGTTACTCGCACAGACACAAAATTGTTACTTGCACAGACACAGAATTGTTACTCGCACAGACACAGAATTGTTACTCAGGGCCACAGAATTCATACTCAGGGACAGACAGAATTGTTACTGAGTGCCAGAGAATTGTTACTCAGGGACAGACAGAATTGTTACTGAGTGCCAGAGAATTGTTACTCAGGGACAGACAGAATTGTTACTGAGTGCCAGAGAATTGTTACTCGCACAGACACAAAATTGTTACTTGCACAGACACAGAATTGTTACTCGCACAGACACAGAATTGTTACTCAGGGCCACAGAATTCATACTCAGGGACAGACAGAATTGTTACTGAGTGCCAGAGAATTGTTACTCAGGGACAGACAGAATTGTTACTGAGTGCCAGAGAATTGTTACTCAGGGACAGACAGAATTGTTACTGAGTGCCAGAGAATTGTTACTCGCACAGACACAAAATTGTTACTTGCACAGACACAGAATTGTTACTCGCACAGACACAGAATTGTTACTCAGGGCCACAGAATTCATACTCAGGGACAGACAGAATTGTTACTGAGTGCCAGAGAATTGTTACTCAGGGACAGACAGAATTGTTACTGAGTGCCAGAGAATTGTTACTCAGGGACAGACAGAATTGTTACTGAGTGCCAGAGAATTGTTACTCGCACAGACACAAAATTGTTACTTGCACAGACACAGAATTGTTACTCGCACAGACACAGAATTGTTACTGAGTGCCAGAGAATTGTTACTCAGGGACAGACAGAATTGTTACTGAGTGCCAGAGAATTGTTACTCAGGGACAGACAGAATTGTTACTGAGTGCCAGAGAATTGTTACTCAGGGACAGACAGAATTGTTACTGAGTGCCAGAGAATTGTTACTCAGGGACAGACAGAATTGTTACTGAGTGCCAGAGAATTGTTACTCGCACAGACACAAAATTGTTACTTGCACAGACACAGAATTGTTACTCGCACAGACACAGAATTGTTACTCAGGGCCACAGAATTCATACTCAGGGACAGACAGAATTGTTACTGAGTGCCAGAGAATTGTTACTCAGGGACAGACAGAATTGTTACTGAGTGCCAGAGAATTGTTACTCAGGGACAGACAGAATTGTTACTGAGTGCCAGAGAATTGTTACTCGCACAGACACAAAATTGTTACTTGCACAGACACAGAATTGTTACTCGCACAGACACAGAATTGTTACTGAGTGCCAGAGAATTGTTACTCAGGGACAGACAGAATTGTTACTGAGTGCCAGAGAATTGTTACTCAGGGACAGACAGAATTGTTACTGAGTGCCAGAGAATTGTTACTCAGGGACAGACAGAATTGTTACTGAGTGCCAGAGAATTGTTACTCAGGGACAGACAGAATTGTTACTGAGTGCCAGAGAATTGTTACTCGCACAGACACAAAATTGTTACTTGCACAGACACAGAATTGTTACTCGCACAGACACAGAATTGTTACTCAGGGCCACAGAATTCATACTCAGGGACAGACAGAATTGTTACTGAGTGCCAGAGAATTGTTACTCAGGGACAGACAGAATTGTTACTGAGTGCCAGAGAATTGTTACTCAGGGACAGACAGAATTGTTACTGAGTGCCAGAGAATTGTTACTCGCACAGACACAAAATTGTTACTTGCACAGACACAGAATTGTTACTCGCACAGACACAGAATTGTTACTGAGTGCCAGAGAATTGTTACTCAGGGACAGACAGAATTGTTACTGAGTGCCAGAGAATTGTTACTCAGGGAAAGACAGAATTGTTACTGAGTGCCAGAGAATTGTTACTCAGGGACAGACAGAATTGTTACTGAGTGCCAGAGAATTGTTACTCGCACAGACACAAAATTGTTACTTGCACAGACACAGAATTGTTACTCGCACAGACACAGAATTGTTACTCAGGGCCACAGAATTCATACTCAGGGACAGACAGAATTGTTACTGAGTGCCAGAGAATTGTTACTCAGGGACAGACAGAATTGTTACTGAGTGCCAGAGAATTGTTACTCGCACAGACACAAAATTGTTACTTGCACAGACACAGAATTGTTACTCGCACAGACACAGAATTGTTACTCAGGGCCACAGAATTCATACTCAGGGACAGACAGAATTGTTACTGAGTGCCAGAGAATTGTTACTCAGGGACAGACAGAATTGTTACTGAGTGCCAGAGAATTGTTACTCAGGGACAGACAGAATTGTTACTGAGTGCCAGAGAATTGTTACTCGCACAGACACAAAATTGTTACTTGCACAGACACAGAATTGTTACTCGCACAGACACAGAATTGTTACTGAGTGCCAGAGAATTGTTACTCAGGGACAGACAGAATTGTTACTGAGTGCCAGAGAATTGTTACTCAGGGACAGACAGAATTGTTACTGAGTGCCAGAGAATTGTTACTCAGGGACAGACAGAATTGTTACTGAGTGCCAGAGAATTGTTACTCAGGGACAGACAGAATTGTTACTGAGTGCCAGAGAATTGTTACTCGCACAGACACAAAATTGTTACTTGCACAGACACAGAATTGTTACTCGCACAGACACAGAATTGTTACTCAGGGCCACAGAATTCATACTCAGGGACAGACAGAATTGTTACTGAGTGCCAGAGAATTGTTACTCAGGGACAGACAGAATTGTTACTGAGTGCCAGAGAATTGTTACTCAGGGACAGACAGAATTGTTACTGAGTGCCAGAGAATTGTTACTCGCACAGACACAAAATTGTTACTTGCACAGACACAGAATTGTTACTCGCACAGACACAGAATTGTTACTCGCACAGACACAGAATTGTTACTCAGGGCCACAGAATTCATACTCAGGGACAGACAGAATTGTTACTGAGTGCCAGAGAATTGTTACTCAGGGACACCTAATCGTTGAATTAAATAGTATGTCAGACAACATGCAGAGGAGTGGCAGAGGAGGCAATGTTTTAGGAGCGAGCAGACGTGGCAGCAGAGGAAGGGGTCGAGGCAGCAGTATTCGCAGCCAGAGGCCAGTGCTCCCGGTGTCATCCAGCGGTCGTGTCTCCACCGACAACCCTGCCGTCATTGATTGGTTGGCTCGGTCGTCTTCCTCTTCCCAGGTCACCTCTGACACCTACAGCCAACGGTCGGTGGGTACGTCAGACACAACCGTTAGTTGGCATGGCCCGGGAGCAAGCCCACTGAAATCACGTGTCCTCTACCTGCCCCTGTCCTTTGCTGTTCCCTCACCAAGCGAAGTATCGCATGCTGTGGGCTCAGCCCCACTGTACAGTGAGGAAGAGCTAACAGAGGGCGGTCAGGAACGGGGGGAGACATCGGCCTTTTCAGCAGCCAAGCGAACAAGTACTGGCGAGGAGAGTGGCTCGGTAGCCGGTCTAGAGACAGGTCTGTCTCCTGACCCAGACGCAGCCGAGGGGGCTAGTAGTGAGGCGGAGACCCTACTTGATGATGAGGAGGTTGATCGCACTTGGCAGCCTCGTCGTCATCAGGCAATTTCTTCCGCATCATCAGGAGAAGAGGGTGGCAGCTTGGCAGCGAGCAAAACAGTCGGTGGGTTGCCCAGGAGACAGCAGCAGGGTCGCATCAGTGTCAGTGGAGCCAAACGTCCACGGAGTAGAGCACCAGCTCCACTGCAGCCTACCACCACGGCCAGTAGTGGTGCCGGTGCGCACGGAGGAAGTAGCAGTCAGCCAGTGAAGAGTAGCGGGGGCAAAGTTTCCTACTCGGTGGTGTGGCAATTTTTCCTCAAGCCGCCCGAGGAAGTAAACGTAGCCGTATGTCGACTATGTGGCCAGAAATGCAAGCGTGGCCAGGGGGCCCATGTTGGGACTACAGCGTTGCGTCAGCATATGCAGCGTCACCATTCGGTGGCCTGGGAAAACCGTGATAAACATACGGCGGTTCTGCCTGCCCCAGCCCCCGCTCCATCACCCGCTCCGTTACTTGCTCCGTCACCCGACGTCGTCAATCGCCCTCTATCAGCCAGTCAAGGCTCCAACACCTCTGCTGAGGGGAGTTGTCGCTCGTTGGCATCTTCCGCTCGTTCAGATGCTCCTTCTCCTGCTACTCCTCTTCTCGGATTCCGTCAACAGTCTTTCTTGGAATCCGTATCCAAGAGACAACAGTTTGCGAGCACGCACCCGACGGTGCAAAAGCTGAACGTCCTCCTGTCCAAGTTGCTGGTGCTGCAGTCCCTCCCTTTCCAACTGGTGGACTCAGCACCTTTCCGAGAAATGATTTCTTGTGCCGCGCCGCGGTGGAGAGTGCCAAGCCGTCATTTCTTTGCCCAAAAGGCAGTGCCAGCCCTGCATTCACATGTAGAAGAGATGGTGGGCCAGTCTTTGAGCATGTCGGTCTCTGCCAAAGTGCACGGCAGCGCCGACGTGTGGAGCTGTAACTACGGTCAGGGACAGTACATGTCATTTACGGCCCACTGGGTGAACGTGGTGCCGGCACAGCCGCACCAGCAACTTGGACAGGTCACGACGCTTTTGCCTCCACGTTTGCACGTCCTTGGTCCAGCAAGCATGTCCGCCTCTACCACCTCTTTTTCCGCCGTGTCCTCAGCCGCCACCCCCGTGCCAAGTCCCATTACCCGACCGGCATATCACATGTGCAGGGCGCAACGGTGTCACGCTGTGCTGCACCTGGTATGCCTTGGCGAACGTAGTCACACAGGGGAGGAACTGCTGAGTGTAATGAACAGAGAAATCGACAGATGGCTGTCTCCGCGCAAACTAAAAATCGGAACCATGTTGACTGACAACGGAAAGAACATGGTGTCTGCTCTGCGTCAAGGAAGGTTGTGCCATGCGCCATGCATGGCTCACGTGTTCAATCTGGTTGTCAAGCGGTTCCTAAAATCCACCATCCCACTGCAAGACATCCTTAAAATGTCACGTAAACTGTGCATGCATTTCAGCCATTCCTACACCGCAAAGAACACCCTCATTGAGCTGCAGCGGCAGAACGGAATTCCACAGCATCGCCTGATCTGCGACGTTGCAACAAGGTGGAATTCAACCCTACACATGTTAGACCGCCTTTACGAGCAGCGAAAGGCCATCACCGATTTCCTGATGTTACAAGCGGATAAAGGTACTCCCCTGTGTAACTTAGATGTCAGCCATTGGCAGCTCATGCGTGACACCTGCCGCTTGCTCAGGCCCTTTGAGGAGGCCACGCTATTCGTGAGTCGGCAGGACTATGGGATGAACGACGTCATTCCTCTGTTGCACGTCCTGGAACAAATGCTGTTAACAATGGCTGGTCAGGGTGCGGTAGACGTGGCGCACAGATCTCAACGCCACATGACCCCTGTGGGGGCAGGACAGGAAGAAGAGGAGGAGGTAGAGGAGGACATTTGTGCTCAGGAATTATTGAGTGAAATGGGTGGTTTTTCCACTCAGCGGACAGGAGTGGAGGAGCAGGAGCATCTGGTAGAGGAGGAGGAGGAGGAGACAGAGGACCCAGACGCACCGTGGCAGTATGCTGTGGAGATGGAGGCAGGGAGTCCCTCGCATTCCTTGGCACAAATGGCCCATAGCATGCTCGGTTGCTTGCGTAGCGACAGCCGAATAATAACCATCAGACAGAGGGATGACTTTTGGCTGTCCACCTTGTTGGACCCTCGCTACCGGTCCAAAATGGTGGCCTTTTTCACACCTGCTGAGAGGGAGGCCAAAATTACGTACTATAAAAACCACCTATGTAGTCAGTTGGTCTCTGCCTTTGTGCGCCAACGTCCATCCTCAGACACTGTGGGCCCTGTGCGCTCGCGTTCCGCTGGCATGGCAGCAGGGGAGGGGTGGGGTGGTAGGAGCAGTGGCAGCTCCACCAGCAGTGGCTGCCTCAGTCTGCAGTCGATGATGAGTAGCTTTCTTCACCAGCGCAGTGAGGAAACTACTAACCAGCCGCAGCAGCAGCAGCAGCATCAGGTGGACCTGGAGCAGGAGCTCAAACAACAGGCTTGGGCCTACTTGGACAGCACCCTGCCAACCGAGGTAGACAATCCCCTTGACTACTGGGCAACGAAACTTGACCTTTGGCCCCAACTAGCTGAATTTGCCCTTGAAAGGCTGTCATGCCCGGCCAGTAGCGTGGCATCGGAGCGCGTGTTTAGTGCGGCAGGAGGTATTGTAACTCCGCGGAGGACACGACTGTCCACCCAAAGTGTGGAGAGACTCACGTTTGTGAAAATGAATCAGGCGTGGATTAGTCTGGATTTCAAACCACCAGTTCCTGACACAACTGACTAAATCCGCCATGAATCATGCCTCAAACATGTGCCACTTTCAGGTCTCCTCACACTGCTGGTGTGTTTAATTTTTTGACATAGGGTGCTGGCAGATTACGGGCCTCCTATAGCTGCTGCCAGGCCCCTAATCTGCCATAGGCCCCTATATACCGCCTCCTCATGCTGCTGCTAGGTCCAGAGTCTCTCATGGGTCCCTGTACGGCCTCCCATTGCTGCTGTCTCCATCGCCACACTCTGCTGCCATGTGCCACTTTCAGGTCTCTTCACACTGCTGGTGTGTTTAATTTTTTGACATAGGGTGCTGCAAGATAACGGGCCTCACATAGCTGCTGCCAGGCCCCTAATCTGCCATGGGCCCCTATATACCGCCTCCTCATGCTGCTGCCAAGTCCAGAGTCTCTCATGGGTCCCTGTACGGCCTCCCATTGCTGCTGTCTCCATCGCCACACTCTGCTGCCATGTGCCACTTTCAGGTCTCTTCACACTGCTGGTGTGTTAAATTTTTTGACATAGGGTGCAGGCAGATTACGGGCCTCACATAGCTGCTGCCAGGCCCCTAATCTGCCATGGGCCCCTATATACCGCCTCCTCATGCTGCTGCCAAGTCCAGAGTCTCTCATGGGTCCCTGTACGGCCTCCCATTGCTGCTGTCTCCATCGCCACACTCTGCTGCCATGTGCCACTTTCAGGTCTCCTTCACACTGCTGGTGTGTTAAATTTTTTGACATAGGGTGCAGGCAGATTACGGGCCTCACATAGCTGCTGCCAGGCCCCTAATCTGCCATGGGCCCCTATAAACCGCCTCCTCATGCTGCTGCCAAGTCTAGAGTCTCTCATGGGTCCCTGTACGGCCTCCCATTGCTGCTGTCTCCATCGCCACACTCTGCTGCCATGTGCCACTTTCAGGTCTCTTCACACTGCTGGTGTGTTAAATTTTTTGACATAGGGTGCAGGCAGATTACGGGCCTCACATAGCTGCTGCCAGGCCCCTAATCTGCCATGGGCCCCTATATACCGCCTCCTCATGCTGCTGCCAAGTCTAGAGTCTGTCATGGGTCCCTGTACGGCCTCCCATTGCTGCTGTCTCCATCGCCACACTCTGCTGCCATGTGCCACTTTCAGGTCTCTTCACACTGCTGGTGTGTTAAATTTTTTGACATAGGGTGCAGGCAGATTACGGGCCTCACATAGCTGCTGCCAGGCCCCTAATCTGCCATGGGCCCCTATATACCGCCTCCTCATGCTGCTGCCAAGTCCAGAGTCTCTCATGGGTCCCTGTACGGCCTCCCATTGCTGCTGTCTCCATCGCCACACTCTGCTGCCATGTGCCACTTTCAGGTCTCCTTCACACTGCTGGTGTGTTAAATTTTTTGACATAGGGTGCAGGCAGATTACGGGCCTCACATAGCTGCTGCCAGGCCCCTAATCTGCCATGGGCCCCTATAAACCGCCTCCTCATGCTGCTGCCAAGTCTAGAGTCTCTCATGGGTCCCTGTACGGCCTCCCATTGCTGCTGTCTCCATCGCCACACTCTGCTGCCATGTGCCACTTTCAGGTCTCTTCACACTGCTGGTGTGTTTAATTTTTTGACATAGGGTGCTGCAAGATAACGGGCCTCACATAGCTGCTGCCAGGCCCCTAATCTGCCATGGGCCCCTATATACCGCCTCCTCATGCTGCTGCCAAGTCCAGAGTCTCTCATGGGTCCCTGTACGACCTCCCATTGCTGCTGTCTCCATCGCCACACTCTGCTGCCATGTGCCACTTTCAGGTCTCTTCACACTGCTGGTGTGTTAAATTTTTTGACATAGGGTGCAGGCAGATTACGGGCCTCACATAGCTGCTGCCAGGCCCCTAATCTGCCATGGGCCCCTATATACCGCCTCCTCATGCTGCTGCCAAGTCCAGAGTCTCTCATGGGTCCCTGTACGGCCTCCCATTGCTGCTGTCTCCATCGCCACACTCTGCTGCCATGTGCCACTTTCAGGTCTCCTTCACACTGCTGGTGTGTTAAATTTTTTGACATAGGGTGCAGGCAGATTACGGGCCTCACATAGCTGCTGCCAGGCCCCTAATCTGCCATGGGCCCCTATAAACCGCCTCCTCATGCTGCTGCCAAGTCTAGAGTCTCTCATGGGTCCCTGTACGGCCTCCCATTGCTGCTGTCTCCATCGCCACACTCTGCTGCCATGTGCCACTTTCAGGTCTCTTCACACTGCTGGTGTGTTAAATTTTTTGACATAGGGTGCAGGCAGATTACGGGCCTCACATAGCTGCTGCCAGGCCCCTAATCTGCCATGGGCCCCTATATACCGCCTCCTCATGCTGCTGCCAAGTCTAGAGTCTGTCATGGGTCCCTGTACGGCCTCCCATTGCTGCTGTCTCCATCGCCACACTCTGCTGCCATGTGCCACTTTCAGGTCTCTTCACACTGCTGGTGTGTTAAATTTTTTGACATAGGGTGCAGGCAGATTACGGGCCTCACATAGCTGCTGCCAGGCCCCTAATCTGCCATGGGCCCCTATATACCGCCTCCTCATGCTGCTGCCAAGTCTAGAGTCTGTCATGGGTCCCTGTACGGCCTCCCATTGCTGCTGTCTCCATCGCCACACTCTGCCATGTGCCACTTTCAGGTCTCTTCACACTGCTGGTGTGTTTAATTTTTTGACATAGGGTGCAGGCAGATTACGGGCCTCACATAGCTGCTGCCAGGCCCCTAATCTGCCATGGGCCCCTATATACCGCCTCCTCATGCTGCTGCCAAGTCCAGAGTCTCTCATGGGTCCCTGTACGGCCTCCCATTGCTGCTGTCTCCATCGCCACACTCTGCTGCCATGTGCCACTTTCAGGTCTCTTCACACTGCTGGTGTGTTAAATTTTTTGACATAGGGTGCAGGCAGATTACGGGCCTCACATAGCTGCTGCCAGGCCCCTAATCTGCCATGGGCCCCTATATACCGCCTCCTCATGCTGCTGCCAAGTCCAGAGTCTCTCATGGGTCCCTGTACGGCCTCCCATTGCTGCTGTCTCCATCGCCACACTCTGCTGCCATGTGCCACTTTCAGGTCTCCTTCACACTGCTGGTGTGTTAAATTTTTTGACATAGGGTGCAGGCAGATTACGGGCCTCACATAGCTGCTGCCAGGCCCCTAATCTGCCATGGGCCCCTATAAACCGCCTCCTCATGCTGCTGCCAAGTCTAGAGTCTCTCATGGGTCCCTGTACGGCCTCCCATTGCTGCTGTCTCCATCGCCACACTCTGCTGCCATGTGCCACTTTCAGGTCTCTTCACACTGCTGGTGTGTTAAATTTTTTGACATAGGGTGCAGGCAGATTACGGGCCTCACATAGCTGCTGCCAGGCCCCTAATCTGCCATGGGCCCCTATATACCGCCTCCTCATGCTGCTGCCAAGTCTAGAGTCTCTCATGGGTCCCTGTACGGCCTCCCATTGCTGCTGTCTCCATCGCCACACTCTGCTGCCATGTGCCACTTTCAGGTCTCTTCACACTGCTGGTGTGTTAAATTTTTTGACATAGGGTGCTGGCAGATTACGGGCCTCCCATTGCTGCTGCCAGACATGTAATCTGCCATGGGCCCCCGTACCGACTCCTCATGCTGTGACGTTGCAACAAGGTGTAATTCAACCCTACATATGTTAGACCGCCTTTACGAACAGCTAAAGGCCATCACAGATTTCCTGATGTTAAAAGCGGATAAAGGTACTCCCTGTGTAACTTAGATGTCAGCCATTGTCAGCTCATGTGTGACACCTGCGCTTGCTCAGGCCCTTTGAGGAGGCCACGCTATTCGTGAGTCGGCAGGACTATGGGATGAATGAGGTCAAATCGGCCATGGGCCCCCGTACCGCCTGTTCACGCTGATGCTGGTCCCACAGTGTGACCTGGGTCCCTGTACGGCCTCCCATTGCTTCCACTCTGCCATGTACCTCTTTGAAATCTCCTCACACTCCTGCGGTTGTCCATTTTGTCATAGGTTGCTGGCAGATTAGCGGCCTTCCATAGGTGCCGCCAGGCCCCATATCGACCATGGGCCCCCGTACCTCCTGGTCACGCTGCTGCTGAGCCCACAGTGTGACCTGGGTCCCTGTACGGCCTCCCATTGCTTCCACTCTGCCATGTGCCACTTTGAAATCTCCTCACACTCCTGCGGTTGTCCATTTTGTCATAGGTTGCTGGCAGATTACAGGCCTTCCATAGGTGCCACCAAGCCCCATATCGGCCATGGGCCCCCGTACCGCCTGGTCACGCTGCTGCTGGGCCCACAGTGTGACCTGGGTCCCTGTACTGCCTCCCATTGCTCCCACTCTGCCATGTGCCACTTTCAGGTCTCCTCACGCTCCTGCTGGTTTCCATTTTGTCATAGGTTGCTGTATGGCCTCCCATTGCTGCTGCCTCCACCGCCACACTGTGGCTCCAAACACTGGTTTTGGCCCCGTGACTGGCCAAAGGAGTGAAGTGTGCAGTGATTCTAAGATCGACGGCACTCATCTGCATGTCATACTGACAGACAGTATTATTTCTCTTCCCCAGCAGACTCCAAGGGCATTTAAATTAAAGGTACAGTGTTCTGCACTAATATTAAGTCTCTCTGAAGCCTAGAAACACCCTTTTTTAAGTTAAATTCACAGCGAATTTATTCGACTCGAATCGAATATTGTCCACGAATTCGCCGAATCAGTCGAATCGAATTTTTCATTTCTTCGCTCATCTCTAGTATCTATACTTGTGTTCTTATAAGTGTTTACAGTAACTTTCATTCAGCCAGGTGTGTCAGAGGAGCTGATGGTGTTCTTGGAGTCAAGGTGCAGAACAAAGATCCCTAAATACCAGGCATTTCATTTGAGGGTAGCAATACATATTTTAATAATGTATAGTGCTGCACCATTTTATTCACTATAACAGTTTTTTTTTAAACGATGTCCAAATAATGGAGCCTTAATACCACGCATGTATAAGCAACCTACACTATGTGGTAGTGCTCCTAGCCTAAGTTTAGTGCTACTGGGCTGTAGTTAGCCTGAGCATGGATTGATAGTTCTGCTTTCCTCAGGTTCTTCTTAAGCTCAGTGTTACTGTGTGCTTTCACCTGCTGTTGAGGAGTGTTACTAGCAATAGTGTAAGGAGATCCAAAAACCTGATTTATGAATATTCATTTCGCCCTGACCAACCATAGGGAGGTTCATTGACAGTGGTGCATGGTGGGGAAGAGTATAAATATTGGGAGTGACCTTGGAAAGCTTCTTCTGTCCTCCCAGGCTTGCTACCTGGGGAGGGTGTACTGTGTTACAAAGAGGCCCAAGCCTGAAGCTTCCAACTGTCCTGCTGGAGGGTATATCCAGAGGAAGTGAAACAGGAAGGTGGTTATCTGGCTTGAAGAATCAGGGATGAACATGTATCTGCTGAAGAGTGTCCTGGAGAACTATGGGCTCATCCAAGGGGTAAGTGTGCTGCACTGAAGATTCCCTATGGTCTGAACAGTACAGATTGCAGATCTGGCTTAAGGGTCCTTCTTCTGTACCAACTACGAATAGAGATATGAAGTCTGCATATTTTGGTCTTTTGGGGTATCTTGTACTCTAATCCTTCTCATTCTGAGTTTATTGGTCCTTTAATCAGCTTTGTGAAAAAACCCCACCCTACAAATAGGCAAGGATTCTTCCCTGAGAATTCTGCCCTAAGGTGAAATGCTAGCCAACCAAGCCATGTGGGGGTAAGGGGGTACTACATGTACATAGCTAGGCAGGCTTTGATGAGGTGGACAAAATGAAAGCAGAAAAAAAGCCCAGTTTTTCAGAGAACTTTCCACAAACATAGGTCTAGCAGTTGCAATATTGATGTAGCTTATGAACATTGTCACCTAAAAAGTACAGGGGCCTGCTGCAAAATGTAAAGTCTGATTTGACTACATATCAAGTATAACATAATTACGTTGACCATCACTCGCATTATGCCTTCCAGCTATATAAAAGCTAGTTTTGCCATCTATTCTTCAGTCTTGTAGCAATGGACTATTGGAGGACTACAGTGGCGTACACATGTTATGGTTCTGTCACTGATGCATCATGCTGGAAATTTCTCAGACCCGGGAGGGTGCTTAGTTAAACTTGGGTCCATCCAATGTACAAAAATGTTCAATTATGCTGCTTAGCCCATGAGGTATTCATTTTTGACACAACTGGGTGAAATCTCTCCTTTGTAAAATTGTTATACTGTAAAGCCACTAGATAATTAAAAAGAGCCTAGTTGCATTCTCTCCACCCCTCTGTTCTAGTGACTGCAATAACTATAGAAGGTATCACAATCTTCCTGTATATGATGCAAGAAAAAAAAACAAAGGAAAAAACAACAAATTCTGTTGCGGCAGAGGCGGCCATGGTGGCATGAGATAGTGATTATTATTAAATGGTTAGAGTCATCATGGTAAAGAAATTGGCAATGAAATTGATTTTGTACACCAAAAAGACACCTTTCATGGCTACTTCCTCAGTTCAGCAGTGTTACACAACAGTCTGCAAAAAATACATGCCATAAATATAATAAAAACATATAATAAGAATTAGAATCAGAAAAAATAGGTGGCTTACTAGAGAGACCAATTCCCTTCCTCGATTATAATTTAAAAAATGTGCCTATAATAAATAATAAAAATTAAATACATAGATTTGATCTGATTAAAATGTATATAAAATAAATATATTAAATATTAAAACAGACTATATAATATGCATTTCATAAAATTTGTAAATATCAACTCAAATGAAGAGAAAATGTTTGAGATTCTGTATATAGCCCTATAGAACAACCAGTGCACAGTCCACATGTGTTCTCCGCAAACAGGAAACAGGAACTTTATTACAGAGAAAAGACAGAGTTTTATCATAGATGCAGCTACAAACTTATAAACACTGCCATCTACTGGTTGAAGACTATATCTCTACTGAACACTGAAGTAGTTGTTGCAAAATACATGAACACTGTATTCCAACACAAAGTAGCCATAAAAGATCATATAAATGAAAAATTAAACTACTTCTATAATATGGAGAGGAGCAAAAATTCATCTATTTACTCTTCCAATTATATGTGCCACATGAGCAATGCATACTCAATTTATTTTTCTTTCACACTAGAACATATACAGTATATTCTTATTTCTATAAAATAGAACATTATATAAAAATCATGGTTCACTGTATCTTATTGTAAGAGATCGCATAATCTTCCTCTATTTACCTAGCCTGTAAACCCCGCCAATACAGCCCCAAGAAATATCCAGTACTTCAAGATATGGGGCAAATGTGCTGCAAATCAAAGATCAGTGATTGATTCCCCAGTGGCCAATTTCCAAGTCTGGCCAGTCATAGTGGGCAGGAGAGCTTTCTGAGACAGGAGTAAGATTCAACCTTTTAAAACTTATAGAGGAATTTTGGGGTGCTCTACCAGTGAATTGGAGGAGCATAGGGAAGGAAAGTAAAGAGAATTTATTGTACAATGTATAAAGTGCAGTAAACCATACTGAACGATCAGAAATCAGCTTTCACCTGGTCTGATCTCAGTAAATCTGGTTGGTTAGTACAAGTTACTGCACTGCTTGTTCTTACAATATTGAACAAGCCCGGCGATCACGTAAATGTAGACCTTTACGTTTACCACTATTGCGCCCCGAGACCTGAATTGCTGTGAACGGGTTAACCTCTGTTTTACAGCCTTCTTCTAAGTGAAAGCCATTAAAAAGTAGAACTAACACTATATGATTCAGTGTCGGCGAGTCCTTGTATGACATTGCTGACTTAAATTAATCCCGCCATCGCAGTAAATAACCGCATGTTGCCTGACACAAGACTAAATAAAATGACCCATATATTACAGCTTGCGATGGACATTCTTTCTAACATATTACAGAAAAAGACATCTAGAACACCATAAAACATTAAAAAAAAAGATCTGCTAAATAATAGTGTAACTGTTTGATCCAGCTACCAGTCTACAGCCAAATAAAAAATCTGACATGTGAACCACTTACTAAATGATATTACTCTTGAGATTTTCTGTTTTTGTGTTGCTGCCCAAGCTGCTTTCAATTATTTCCCAACCTAGCAATTTTCCTATATCGGAGGATCTCGTTTTATTGCAAATAGAGTCGTATAAAAAGAGAACATCTATTGTGATTATATATACTTAGTTTATCTTTATTATCAACATTTTCAGCCCTTCAAGGCGACACATACATATTTATGTAGCAAATCATTACCCAAGGGTACCGTGCTATGGCTGCATTCGGTCTGCGCTTGGAATTTGGGGACCATAAATTTTATGGCGGAGATTTCCAATTTGTAAAACGGAGGCTTCTTATCGATGTTTTGTTTAGTGAGTGTTATGAATGGTACAGGCGAATGGCATATTATTTTATGCCCTTGTTGGTGCTGTAGAATTTTTTTTATGCTTTTTGAAATTTACAAACCTATTGGTTGCAGCAGTGGACCTCCAAATAAGAGGCCCCCTTCTCCACTTGCACTCTTGTTATACACTATATGGACAAAAAAAATACCCCTCCAAATTATTGGCTTTGGGTGTTTCCAGTGATAGGTACTGTTAATCCTAAAATATACAAAGACATTTTAGACTAAAGACTTTTAATCTTGTGACAACAGTTTAGAGAGGGTTCTTCTCTGTTCCAGCATGACTGTACCCCTGTGCACAAAGCCAGATCCATAAAAACATGGCTTGTACTGGAGGAACTCAAGTGGCCTGGACAGAGCTTCGATGTTAACCCTTTTGAATGTCTTTGGGATGAACTGGAGCACCAACTGAAATGCACAATCACTTTTGTCCAACATCAGTACCTGATCTTACTAATGCTCCTTTGGCTGAATGGGTATACATTCCCATAGACACTCGAAAACTCAAAAGGCTCCCTTAATGGATTTCAGAAGTTTAACTTTATTTTGGCACCAAGGGCTATATAGTTTAACAGTGTGGGAATATATTAATTCCACGTGGATACTTTTTGACAGAGATGAGTAAGTATGGTATTTTGTGGTTAATGTTGGAGTTGTGTTACATCAGAGTTATGTCCTAGGGGGTCAAAGTGCACCCCTGTCCATTTTTTTTCTACAGTTTGGATAGAGCTGGAATCTGTGTTAAGGACTGTTTGAAATATATTGCTCAGCATTGGTTCCTTAAATTGATTGTAAAGGCTGAAGCTTTTCCCCCCACAACCCTTCCCTTATACTCACCTGAGCCAACCTCTCAATCCAGTGATGTGCATGGGAGCCTCGGCTGTCCCAGGTCTCTTTCTCTCCTCATTGGCTGAGACATAGCAGTGGGAGCCATTTGCTCCCACTGCTGTCAATCACAACCAGTAAGCCAATGAGGAGAAAGTGGGGGGCAGGGCCGAGCAGTGGCTCTATGTGTCTTAAGGGTGCATAGCGATGGGCTCGGGAGCGAGCACGCACCTATGCCCCCATAGCAAGCAGCTTGCTATTGAGGGCAATGGTCAAGGGAGAGAAGCCAGGAGCACCAATGGGGCACCTGAGAAGAAGATGATCAGGGCTGTTCTGTGCAAAACTATTGCACAGAGCAAGTAAGGATGACAGGAGTATTATTTTTAAAAAATCCCAGAAAACAAAAACAAAAAAACCCCCAGACCTTTAGAATCACCTTAAAGTGGATGTGCTGGAAAACAACTGACAGAAAGCATCCTGGGTACTAGAAATCCCTCAATAATTAACAGGTATGTTAAGGGGGTTAGGTTATTAGTTAGGATTCAGGTGAAGTGTTAGTGGCAGGGATAAACTTTGGAGGTCAGGATGTTTTGGACTACCTACCGTACACTTGTGATCGGTACCCAAACCCCCCCTGGAAAAGAACTACCGGTTTCTAGCACCTAAAGTTATAACAAAAAAAAAAAAAAACAACCAGGTTTAAAACAGCCGGATTTGATAAAACCCAAAGAAAAAAAGTACTTTAAAAAATAATGCCAATGGGGTAAAAATACAGTGAACAGTGCTGCAATTTTCTGCTTTTAAGCAAAGAAAATGAACAGAAAAATAGGTCAAAACAGAAATAAAAGACATCAGTGTTTGCTCCTACCTTTAGATTACCAATCAAAAGATGAATAAGGGTCTGACTGAGAGGGGACTGCAGTCTAAATATTGTATGCTAATAAAAAAGCTGAATACCGTACATTATATATACAAGGGTTGATGAGTTGATTTTAGCCTTGAATATTGTATACCATGTGGCTCATATCAGCATGAAATGCTATTTATTTCAGCAGTGCATGATGATAAATTGAATGGTATTATACACCTAGGATTTAGGAAAATGTATGTTTTATACACATACGTAATAAATTCCGAATGGAAAAGTACACAGATATATGAGACTATAATGCAGAGCTGGAGGGCATGCTGTAAAGCATACCACAAGGAAAAAGGAGATATGAAACAATGCACTGAATTTCTCATTTATTACCAAAATACACCAGCCGGGGAACTTGATGTCATGTCTATACTAAGGTTATTTGTCTTAAATTTTCTTTTAGGCTGAGAACATTCGAAACACTGGCCTAAACAAAGACCTTTTTTTATTACTTTGTACAAGGTATAACTAGAAATGTTATGATGGGTTGGGATAAAAGGAACCGAAAACCCCTTTACCAAACCAATGTGGATCATATTAGTATTTCTAAAGGATTGCTTTAAAACAGCTACTTCAGTAACTTTGGTTTCCTTGTTCTGGATTTAGTTATGAAGAGTGCAGAAAATGGTTATATGTACAAATTGGTCATATGTACAAATGTAAGAAATTCCTGGACCTGACTTTACTTTGTATGACCTAGAACAGTCATTCTCAACCAGGGTTTCGTGGAACCCTAGAGTTCCTCCAGAGGTTGCTAAGGGTTCCTTGTTCCATGTGCTGTGGTTGATTGAGCTCCTAGTTCCAATGAAAAATCCACTTGGCATAGTCGGCAGCACTTTTTTCCAACTGGCCCCTGATTAATTGATATTAGCAAGGGATTCTGGAGACCTGAAAATCAATTCAAGGGTTCTTCTTGGCTAAAAAAAGGTTCAGGAAAAATGTTGCATCAGGCCACAGCAAACCACAGCTTCCCACAGATACATATTGGTCCACCTGCTTGTAGAGCACCTCCAGCTGTAGTACAGGCACCGGATGCACTCTGCTGCACCACCAGTATGAATTTGGCATAAATTCTTGACTTTGCAGCAGGAGTTTGAGCAATTGTAGGTAGTATTGCTCTATAAAACTGAGCTAGCTTGTGAACAAATGGACAAATATGTCTATAATAATTTGTCAACAGTGTTTCTCAAAGAGGCTCAGAAGAGGTTTTACAATTTTGGATTGGTTTGGGTAGTTTGGTCACCCACTGGATTTTGAAAACACTCTAGTAGTAGTAGTCCTTTGGTTTTTGGATTTGAAAACTCACTGTGGGTCTTTAATGATCGAAAACCAGAAAAAAGGTTTCTCTCACATGTCCACATCCCTAACCTTAGATTGACTCTAAAATATAACTATTCCATTACCCTAAATCGTAATCCAACTCCTATAATTCACTCTTAAAGCCCAATTCCAGGATCAAAGAATTTTGTGTGGAGCTGGGCTTGAGCCTTTAAGTTGACCCTTACACCTACTATCAAAAGACAAAGAGTTTTTCATTTTGATAGTGTAAGGGAGGGTTAAAACCGTGGTCAGGTTTTTTTGCCGCCTGTCTCATTGGTGAGACTTTCATTTCCTTCCTGTCTTGCAGACTTAGCAGGAAAAGGGTGGATATCCCTCCAATGATAGGACATCCCATCTTAGACAGTGGTGATCAGGACAATTTAAAAAAAAAAAGTGAATTTCCCTAACGGGAACACAGACAGCAGGAAAAACCCAATAGTAGGTCTGATTTGTTACCCTGCTATTTAAACAAAATGTTTTCCCTTTAGTTATACTTTAACTTTAATCTTACTCTTTAAACGTAGCCTTTAACTTAACTTGAACACTTAAACTCAACCCAATGCTTACCCTCTGAAATTCTAATCTTATTCTCTTAGTCCAGATCCTAACACCTAACTCCTGCAGATATACACTTACCTTGCTGGGTGCCAGATGCCTGGGGCTCTTCTGCACCCAAACCGGTACCAAAAGCTCCATATTCTATACTGTGAAGAGCTAATTTGTAATTTTCTTCTGCCCCTGCATGGCTTTAGAACAGTGGATTGTGGCCCACTGCCAGGCTATGGCGCCCCTTTTCTCAGACCTCCAGTCAGCTCCAGGTACCTTAACATCCCACAGAACCTTCCAGCTTCCATAAAGCCCCCAACCCCCATAGAGGCCCACAGTGCCTTTAAACCTCCCACAGTGCTAACAAACCTCCAATAGTGCCCCCCCCTCAGCCTGCTGCAGAGCCCCCAACACTCCCTCATGCCCCAACGTCAAACAGTGTGCCATGGTGCCTCCCCATGGCACCTCTTTCAAAGGCCTCCAGTCTGCTCCTGGTACTTTAACTTCCCACAGCACCTCCCAGCTCCCATAGAACCCCCAACATTCCCCTTCCCAGTCCTCCAGTCAGGTCCGGGTACTTTAACCTCCCACAGTACCCCCATCTCTTAGAGCCCCTTCCCTCCCATAGTAGTCCACAGTGCACCCCCTCAACCTCCCACAGTGCTGACATGCATCCCATAGTGGCCCCTATCCTCCTGCAGAGCTTCTAACTCTCCATAATTCTCCCATCCTCAAACAGTGTCCCACAGTACCCACCCCCTCCACTTCCCACAGTGGGAGTGAATAATTTACCAGACCCTGGTCTGAAAAAGGATGAGAACCACTACTGTAGAAAACTGAGCATTGATTTATGCCAAGTTTTTATTGGTAGTCAAGTAAATGATCCATATATGTGAAGAATTTCTGATGTCAGATTCCTTCTTCCTCAGATACAGTAAATACCTCCCAAGTTTATCAGGTGCTAAAGGGTAACACTTTTCACTCTAAGTCTTTTATATATAAAAAAACACTTAATTGCCCACACCTTTGACATACTTGTATCATTTCAGATAAAGAAAAACATAGGCATGGATGAAAGTATTTGTCTTTACAAATGCTGGCTGTAGCAACCAAATTCCATCATCTGTAAACAGTGAAGACAAAGAACCGAGCAATTGCTACGTTTTCCATTAAAAAAACGTTCCATTTAACATTTTCCATTATGCTTCATACTTGCATCAGTTTTTCTATATGATGTGCCATTTGACTAGTCATTCAAATTGATCAAGAGCCTTTCCACACCTTTCCAGTGTGGTGTATAATGGTAAAGTGCACATTACTGCAATGCACTTTAACACATGTTATGTGCAGACATAGGCAGCAGTGCCTTAGATGATCTCACGCTGCAAGTATCTTCAAGACTCAAGCCACAGGAGTGCCTAGCCACAATCAGGAAATGCTCAGCTATTGTAGGAGTAATTGGAGGCAGAAGTAGATTTTTCATTGTACTGCACAATTAATAATTTTAGATGTTCTATATAATATAATACAGAAAATCTTTACTTTTTGAGTTCAGATTCATTTTAAATGATAGATACTAAGACACTTAAAGCTGAACTCTAAATACAAGAGGTATGTGTATTTTTACTTGAATCTTGGTGTACTTTGTGCATTTCTTCCAGATCTGTGCAGTAATCTAGCTTAAAACTTTGCTTCTGTGCAGAGGCTTCCTGTAACAAAGACCTGTCATTGCTGCTCTGTCTCCTAGTACAGTGTGACTGGTCTTGATTCCGCCCCTCCTGTAGTCTTCTACAACAAGCCTATAACATATGGGCCTACTTAGCCCCTCCCACATCTCTGTTATCTGCACTGATATATACAGCACAATGATAATGTCATGGCTACTTTTACATGGTGATATTTGGGTTTGCAGAAGTGTTTGGTGCACACAAAGTGGATTTATATGCTCTCTGGCCACCCTGGCCCACCATCAGTAAATTGATTTTTATGACTGTCTGTAGATATCAGGGGCTGATAATTTGTCATACTGTGTTGACTTATGTAAATGTGAACCATTCAAATTACTTGTTATATTTATTAGAAGCAAACTGCTGTGCTACTGTGACACCCTAATGATAGCTATGGGGGGGATAAGGAATGGGAATAGGTATGCGGAAGAAAAATATCAAGTACAATTGGCTAGATGGTGGCTGCTCCCCTAGACCAGGTCCTGAAACCTAAAACACACAAGAAAAGCAAACAAAAGAGGGCGCCTCCAAGTGCAAATGTACATACACATAACATAATAAATATAATGCACTCACTGGGTTGAGGTAAGTAGTGTACATGTCATCCTCAGGCCTCCAGGGAACTGCAGACATTGGCAGACAAGCAGTTGGTGAAGGCAGGGTTGTACAAGGAAATAGCTGGGTGTCAGTCTGTCAGCGGCTCCAGCTCGCAGTACTGACAGACTGACACCCTACTGCTTCTTTGTACAACCCTGCCTTTACCAGCCGCTTGCTTGCCGATCTCTGCAGCTCCCTGGAGGCACAAGAATGACATGTACACTACTTACCCCAACCCAGTGAGCGCATTATATTTATATGCCACTATATGTGTATGTACAGTTTGCACTTAGATGGCGGCGCCCTCTTTTATTTGCTTTACTCGTTATGTTTATACTGTTTAAATATTGATTGTTTAGTTTTTAATGTAATTTTTTTAGGTTGTATGCGAACATATTTAAATTCAAGTTTTTTTATCCACAGTTCAGCTTTAAAAGCAATCTAAACACTATTGGTAAGTGTGGACTTTATTTTTGCACCCATCCCAGGGAGTATCCTAAAATGCTATGAAAACAGCAACTTCAAAAAACACATATTCTTAAAAACTGCTGAATATTTAATACAATCCGTCCCCTCTGCACAGAACACAATGTTTCTTGGACTTTACTGCTGCATTCTGTCACCATAAAGCAGTTACATAAACAGTTTGGACGTTAAATAGCTTCATTTAGACCATCTTATATGGGGAAAGGGAATGTGTAAAAGTCCTTTATTCTACTGCGTATACATTATCTGCCAAGAGCGATGTATAAAATGTGACCAGGTCTCTACATTAATGCCGGGGTACTTATGAAAAATGAATACCATGGGGCAGTGGGGGATCCCTGTAGGATGAATTTTTTATAAGGCTCTTAGATTAGAGCCTGCATTCTGATCACCTTAATGTGAGAAATGTAATAAAATATTGACATTGTGTAGTTATGATTGTATTGCTGGTCTAGAATGTACACTTGAAGTGAGAGAAAAATTCTAGTTTTTTGTATTAAAGCTGAACTTCAGCCAGATATAAAAATGACACTTTTGAATACAGTTATCTATTTAATAAAAATCCATAAATGCAAACAAAATGCAACTCTTTTAAATAGTATAATTTAATTTGTAAGGTCTGTTTTTTTTTCTTAAAATAATAAACACTTTATACTTACCTGCTCTGTGCAATGGTTTCGCACAGAGCATCCCCAAACCTCCCCTTCTGGGGTCCCCCGCCGGTGATCTTGGCTCCTCCTCTTCTGTGACTGCCCCAAAGTAAGCCACTTTCCATGTGGTCTAGTGTATGGGCTTAATCTCAAGCCGGGTTATGTGCGTCCATAGACACTCACAGCTTGACTTGGTCCCACCAGGGGCGGACTGACAACACATGGGGCCCCCGTGGCAATAGGGAATCATGGGGCCCCTATGTCCTTGCCCAAACTCAAAAAAGCCAATGAAATATGTACCGGGGCATCTCATGGGGCCCCCTACTGACCCCGGGCCCTCGGGCAGCGCCCAAGTTTCCAAATGGTCAGTCCGCCCCTGGGTCCCACCCCCCACTCCCTCCTGACATGATTGGACTGACAAGAGCAGGAGCCAATGGATCCCACTGCTCTCAGTGAAGCTTGTGAGAGCAGGAAAGGGGAAGAAAAGAACTAAAGGCAGACGCAGCGCTGGATTAATACAGAACTTGATGTAGTAGAGAAAAGTGATGTTTAAACCTGGCTCTGGTACCTGGCAGGGCTGTGTAAATATCAGGACTGCATGGACAGGAATAAATATCCGTTGGCAGGTAAAACATTTCCCATATATGTATTGGAATGATGTATTTAGCTGTTTGCCTGGAGTTCAGCTTTAAAGGAGGATAACAAAAACTCACACTTATTGGGTAGTTGTTTAGATAAAGGGTTGGTTGCATATTGTACGCCCCCGAATGAATATGTTCACATTTAAGACACTTATTCTTTTCTACTTTCTCTCCTATCACTTTATGGCCTCGTGCACCCTAGACGTTTAGCCCCCGTGCATGAGATCTTGGCTTTTTTGTGCAGGCAGAAGGCACAGGCGCACCATCCAGCCCCTCTGCCGGCAATCTAAAAACTCTAAAAGAGGTTGAAAGCTGCTGCGGCTAGATGGGGCTGGAAGGTGCATCAAGTGGTACTAACGTTTAGGGCAGTGTGTGCCCAGGGACAAATGGCTGGAATGCAAGAAGTCTGAATTCATCTTTGGGTGCATACTGCCAAGGCTGATTTAATAGCATCATGGGCCCCTGGGCAAAGTAATGCACTGGGGCCCCTACCAGCCTGCCCCAATTTACGCACCTAATTTCAAGAATTAAAGTATAAACCAGAGTTTCTCAATCAGGGTTCCTCCAGAGGTTGCTAGGGGTTCCTTGAGCAACAAGCAATATCCTCCTCTCAGATAGGTTTCCGCTGACAGCATTGATATTTTTAGCTATCTATAAGGGGGTAATTCTTCTCAATGACCACAAGTAAGGAGCATTCTTCCCACTGACCATCACACGAATGTAACATGAGCTGTAGATACAGTAATTTTTAGCAGGGGTTCCCCGTGACCAAAAAGTCATTTTAAGGGTTCCTCTGTGTTGAACAGGTTGAGAAAGGCTGGTATAAATAGTTGACAGAATTAAACATATACTTATTAGTACTTTTAATAAATTCAGTTTTAAACAATAAGCAAACATGCCATAAATCAACACAAAGGGGCACAGTACATGGAGGAGGCAGGAGGGCATGGTGGGGGGGGGATTTGGATCAGGAGGCCACAATACTGGGATCAGGAGGGCACAGTGCAGATTCTGGGATGCTGCCCGGGACATGGCCATCCCAAGACAGCTTAGATAAAAATAAAAAAGCATGACTGCCCCAGCAAACCAGGGACAGTTGGCAAGCATGATGTAATGCAAAATTATCAAATTATCATGGGCCCCCCAATGCACCTGGGGCCCTTAGGCAGTGCCCAGGGGTGTCCATTCATTAAGACACAGCAGTTATCAGCCTCTCATAGAGTTTTAGAGTTGGACGGTGCGCCTGTGCCTTCCGCTGTAATCTAATGCACAAGGGCTAAACACCCAGTGTGCATAAGGCACATATATATATATATATATATATATATATATATATATATATATATATAGCAATAACATCATTGCCCCTAGATCTTCACTATACGGCCAACCCAGTGCTGAAAGGCCCCTGACCAAAGTTTTCAGGAATCATCTTAGCTGGTACATCAGCATTGGAATGGAAAGACCATCTCTAACTGCAGACCAATAAGACACAATTTATTAAGACCAGACAAATGGCCACTCACATATTACAGTTAAAAACAGGCTCATCAATAGTAAACCGGGACGTGGCTGGTGTCATCTCATGATGAAAACGCCATGGGATCCACTGTGTCTCACTGTCATAGAAAAATAAGTGGATCTTATGGCATTTTCCTCATAAGATGACAACAGCCACATCCTGGTTTACTACTGATGAGCCTGTTTTTAACTGCAACATGTGAGCTGCCATTTTTCTGGTCTTATTCAATTGTGTCTTATTGGTCTGCACTTATAGGCGCTCTTCCCTTTTCTGTTTTCTTTGCATGTTAGAGCCAGCTTCTGCTTCATGGTACAGCTTGCCCTAGTGGAAGGACTTTATGGGACATTTGCATTCATATACATTATCCAATCTATATTGAGTTGCGAGGTGGACTTACTTATATGCGCCTACATCTCTTTGAATACACCAGCACTGCCTACTGGGGATGGAGCCCTTAAATAGCCACCAGCAAGGAGTGAGGAAGCAGCAAACTGGCACCTCCAGATGGCATCTGTACTCCTCTGCTTTTTGAATTGCCTTTGATATTAGCCATGAATTGTTTCAGTTAAAACTTTTTTCTTTACCATTTGTACTTTTTAGTTTTATCCCTTATGAGCTTAGGCAATCACTTATTTATTACGTCCCAGGTTCTAGATAAAAATCCAATTTAAAGCAATTTGCAACTTACTGCATAATAAACCGTGAGCACTTTTACTTGCTTATTATATGTGACACAAGAAAATTTGCTGCACTTTCTATTCATTTTTGCACTGTTATCATTGGGAGGCAATATATATTTTGCTGTACATCAGCCCATTAGATCTAACAAGCATTTAAATTGCTTTTTGCAGAGTCACAAAGATTTATTAATCCCTGGATAAGATGCGGTGATTTGTTTGCATAGAATGGCACCGTCACTATGGTGATAATCTCTATTGATGGGAAACCTCCGTGCCCATTGGGAGGACATCTGCTGTTTCCCTGCCAAGGTCAAGCTAGATGATACGGCCAATTAAGTTACCGGTATAAAATATGGCAAAAAGTTTCAATTTATTTCCCAAATCAGCTAAACACCAAAAGGATGTGGATTGTAAAATTTACAGACTAGTCTGATATTAAATGATCCTTTACTAAATGGTGACTGTAATATATTTAAAGAAGAGATTTCACTCTTTCAACCAACTTTGATTTTTTTAATTCTTATGCTGCTATCATTAGAAAGTAGATAGGAAAATATATCATATTTACTTGTCTTAAAGGTTTTTTTTACATTTATTCAGTTACCGGTACTTCCTAGTTTCCAGGCCAAGGCAAATGATGTCATACATCCCAGGAGTCTTCAGGAGGGGAGGAGGGGTTTTCTCAACTAAACACAACCTCCTCCCTTCATGCCTGATCTAAGGGCAGATGTATTCCAGGAAGTAAATGCTACATTAATCATCTACCCTTACTTAAGATGGCCACGTCCAGAAATGCTAGTGTGTGATTTCTCAGCAAAATAAAGCATGGAGAAGTTACAGGATTATCGGTGATCTGAGTGCAAGGTATGACAAAGATGCAGCCTGCAGTATCTGTATCAAAGAGGAGAACACAAAACACGTTGCTCACTTGGATCACATTATACAGTTAATTACTTTCTTTATAGTGGCAGCACAAGTCACATGGAAAAACGCATCAATTTGTGTTAGAGAGTTAACTTTACTAACATATAGGATACTAAACAAAGAATGTAAATGTCAGAACAAACAGAAAACTGAACAAAGATAGCATAAACCAAGTGTGACTAACCTGCATCAAAAAGGAGAACACAAAACAGGTGTTGCTCACTTTTATTATGAGTTTAATGTGAGCTTGTTGGTATCAGTCTCCTGAAGTCACACTACAAATAATTAGAGCACCCTCTAGCTGAAACCTAGTCATAGCATTACTGGGAGGTTTATTCACTTACTTGCTACAGAGACAAGGATGGATGGGCGAATTTGCTTTAGATATGAAAAATTAATTAAATAGCATTTTTGGTTTGCTTGTGCTCAGATGCTGATATATATATATATATATATATATATATATATATAATATAGAGTGAGAGAGAGAGAGCGCAAAGCATCAGTAATCAGTCATTAGAGGGCTAAGTAGCCTCTTTGAGATAACAAAGTACAGGACAGCTCTAAATTTCTTATAGGATCAACAGGTGTTTATTCCATTTATCAAACAAATGAAGGAATCAGTTGTCACCTGGACAGGAAGGCAAAATTGGCAATAAAAACAATGTTAACCCTTTCCCCATCTTGCCAAACCTTGCTTGCTCTGCTGCCTGGTAGGTCTGCACAACCATAGATTACTGCATATTGCAAATTGCTATGGGTTTTTTTGCCCTCTTGACTAATATAATTTATGAACATGCAACCAGTCAGATTTCATATTTCTGCCCTCAGCCTGTTGGCAGGTGCAGTGCCCCTATAAGTTTGCTCTGTCATAGATGAGGTTAATGCCCATATAAATTCAAACTGTGGGTGGGGCCCAATCAGTCGGGTTACTGGACATCCCAGAGTCTCCAAGATGTACAGTAGTTCTACACTGAGCTGATCCAAGGGCATTACGCAAGGCTGAATCCCTTGGAGAAGAGGCACAGATCGTGTGGGGACTAGCTGAAGTTACCTGGACTACCCCTGACCTTCTACTGCATTTCCTGTATTGTGGCACGTATGGCCTTGGGGGCCTGTGATAGTGTCCTCTAATGTCAGTGGTAGCTGAAGCCAGGGATGTCATCAGGGAGCATGCCTATCTGGGAAACGCTCTAGTCGGGACATTTGGAAGAGACTGGTATGCTAATAGAAGGACCTTCTCATCCTAACCGTCATTTGTGGACCCTGAGTCTCAGTGGTGGATAGTCTGCTGCTTGGAGACTTAGTGTACTGTACATGGGGAAGTGATTCCAACTCGGTGGTGCTCCCAGGGAGAGAAGTAAAATGGAAGACCTTGTCACCCCAACCCTCGTTTGTGGATCCTGTGTCTCAGTGGTGGATAGTCTACTGCTTGGAGACTTAGTGTACTGTACATGGGGAAGTGGTTCCAACTTTGTGGTGCTCCCAAGGAGACAAGTAAAATGGAAGACCTGGTCAACCCAACCCTCATTTGAGGATCCTATGTCTCAGTGGTTGATAGCCTAAGGCTTTAAAGACTTACTATACTGTACATGGGTCAGTAGGGGGCCCCATGAGATGCCCCTGGTACCTTTTTCATAGGTTTTTTTGAGTTTGGGCAAGGACACAGGGGCCCCATGATCCCCTATTGCCCAAGGGCCCCATGAGTTGTCAGTCTGCCCCTGACGGTATGTACAACATTATCCTGCCATAGACTGTATACCTTTATCCTGCAGCTAATAAAAAATGATGCATTTGCAGCAACGTAAACTTTCTATAACTAAAGGTTCCTGTATGACAAGCTAAACAAGTTAAAAACCCAGTTTCTGTGTGATGCACAAGCCTCATAAAGTTAACAAAGCCCTTCCTTTACTTTCACTTACTGAGACAACTTACTGAGACAAATCCTTCATTTGTGTCTTACAAGCTCCCCCTCCCAGACACTGCAGCTCACAGTGGGGATAGAAGGGGGGGTTGGAAGCAGAGGCAGTGCTCTCCGTCAAGAAAGCAGTAGGCAGGACTAGATGTGGTGCTGATTGACAAGATACAGGTTTGTGAACCAGCAATACTGATAGCCATGCCCATTTTTTTAAACCCACTGTAGAGAAACCAGACAGAGCTTACATGAGTGACGACTGTGCTCTTAATTTAGAAGCAATGCAGCATTGTTGCCATCCCATCACAGGAAGCTGCATTAGGTGGACTTCTTTGACAGGTATTTGTGGAACTTTGCAGGGGGACTAAGCCAGCATATCATAAGGTACTGCAACATAGATTTTTTTTTTATTAGAGCCCATAGTTCTACTTGACAGATGATATTTAGCTTCTGGGTTTTGGTTTATGAAATCCCTCATAGCACTTTACAGAATGAACAGCAATGCCTTTAAAAAGCTGACAGCCTAAAGACACTTACACACCTATAAACGTGGAGATGATTTGCAGAAAGAGGTTGATCTACACCATCTCTGCTGATAACTAGGCCACAGCCATTTTTTCTAAGGACAACAGATATCTGCGTGGATGTTGAACAGCAGGGGAGGAAAATGTGAACATACGTGGACCACATTGGCAGATCTTTTCTACTTTTAATGAGAGTTCCTGTTGTCCCCTGAACAGTGTGGGTGGTCAGCACCCATCCATCCTGCCAGTGTCTTTAAAGGACTTGAATATGCTAACAGAATGACATTTAGTTCTCTAAAGCACTGTATATTATAAAGACTGCCATTTGTCTTTTTATTTATTTAAAATGCTTGTTTTCAACTCTTTTTCATACCTGTTGTATCTCAGTGGTACTGAATCCTGCCATTTGTTTGCAGGAACTTCCTGTCTACGTGAACTCTAGCCTCAGAGAGGAGTTCCTGATGGTGACCCGTGTGAACCATGCATGCATAATGTAGCCTCTAACCCATGTGATGGTGATAACATAGGAACACAACTGGGAAATAATAACAGAGGGTTGTCACCCTATAACAGGAAGAACCTTCATGTCAGGGTCACCAGGCATTATTTTAATGAATGTTGTAGATTTAAAAGTATTGAAAAAAAATTTGAACTGTCAAAGCTCTTATAGAATATTTTTGAATGGCTTTACATACACTTTTAAGATTTGTATGGTATTGCTGCTAGTTGAGTCTTTTGCATATGGAGAAAGGGACAGCTCAGTCCATACATTGAGTCAAGCTTCACATCTGTGAGGGTGGTGCAGTTGTTTACAGGGGCAAAGCAGCCAATTCATTTGAATGGACTGCTGTACCTGTATTTTCTATAGGAAAATGTGCTGATGCTTTTTGTTTACAACATGGCCATGTAGGCAGATGTCTACAGAGGGGTTCATGTTTTCTGCTGTGCTGTCCCATGTTCTGCAGCTGCCTGGGCTCACTGTGCTTTTTCTCAGCTGAATTGTTACAACTTACAATGTATCTTTCTACAAAATTTGTTCAGGTTGACCTGTGTGCTGGAGGTAACTCAGCAGAGTGGGTTAACGTTTTTACCGAAATTTCTAGCAAGCTTACCACCCCCTAAGGGCTCACTAACATGCTATAGAGCAGCCTTTCTCAACCATGGTGCCCTGGCACCCTGGAGTGCCTTGAGATTTCTTCAGAGGTGCCTTGGCAAAATATCTTAAAATTGCCCAAAATTTATATACAAGCCAGCTGGTGGAACAAATATGCCTTTTAGTTACACAAAGCCACAGGTTTTCATTGTGTGCCATTACGACCTTCTAGGCAACCAATGACAACCAATGAAACCATCAGTTGATAAGGATGTCAGCTGCCTCCACAGCATCCTAGTTTGACCCTCTCCTGCCCCTCTCCATCAGTGCTGGGGTCACACATAAGCTGAGTGTTGAAGAAAAATTGAGGGAGAAAAGAAACATAGGAATACTAGTCAGTACTAGTGAGTGAAATTTGCGTTTGGAAGAAGAAATCACCTCTAATGTTGGGTGTCCTACATGTGTGGATGTTGCTGCATTATATAAAACTATTAGAATAGTTTTTTCCATTTTAGAATGGGGTTCCTCAAGACTGTCCATCATTTGAAAGGGTGCCTCGAGACTGTCCATCATTTGAAAGGTGCCTCGGGACTGTCCATAATTATGAAGGGTGACTCGGGACTGTCCATAGTTTGAAAGGGTGCCTTGACTGAAAAAAGGTTGCAAAACACTGCTCTAGAGAGCTTCCTGCTGAAATACTAACACAATTTAGGCTGTTATGCTGCTGGACTCTGCCCCCAGCTGGGGGGAGCCCAGTTGGGGTTCCCTGAGGGCTGGAAACATGAGGACATTATGGACTCTTAGCTGGCAGTATAGACTTATTGCTTTCACGGATTATCACCAATCAAGCACTAAGGATTGCTTGATGGACTATTCCCTTTAATGGACTACTTTAAGGACTCATGATTACCCAATGGGCACTAGAGCACCTCTGTGCACAACTTTGAAACTTTTTTTACAAGAACGTTTCCTGTATGTTTGTCTAGCATAGGCTATATTGCCATTGCTACAGACAGCCATACATGTTTAATTGCTTAGGGCACCAAACCAGCCAGGGAATAGGTGACTTGGCATAGGATGATGGTTACTCTGGTAGTAAAGGGGTGTTATGCATGGCCCCTTCACTAGCAGCTGGTTCCCCACATACAGGGACTGGATATCTACCACAGCACAACTAAGGACCTAGCCTGGAGGTCATGGGAGAGTTATGTAGAGGGGGGCCCTGGGAAAGAACAAGCATGTAGTTGTGAGTGAACTGCATCCACTGTTGCTTCTGTATCCAGTAGCAACAGTTGGACCTGTCACTGGGATCGAATTGACAGGAATGCTGGGTTGGTGGATGCCAGTATAATCTTTGCGGTACCAGTTCCTAAATGCTGCAGACCTGGGACGCAATGTTTTCTAAATGTAGCTGTGTCTAGAGTTAGTTGCTGCTCGCTTCTACATCTAGAGGTATGCCTTAATGCTGATTCCGCATTAGGCAATTAGCGAGTGTAGATCGTAGTGTCTCTTCTAGGGCGCTTTAAGTCCTGTCCACAGCTGCATGAAACCGCATAGTCCTTCTGCACCTTTCGGTTTCATGCACTAGAAAGCTGTTGCGTTTTCCAGTGTGTGGGGGTGCCATTAAGAATTAATGGCACCCCGCCCATCTGTAGATGTACACACGTCTGCAATTTACACATGGTCCTGCACCCACAACAATGTGAGCCTAGGCTTATGAACAGCTTGAGTCATGCTAATAAATAACGATGACAAACATTGGAACACTGTGTAAATAACTCAGAAATAAACTTACATCGAACTTCTGAAGTCTCCTAAGGTCTTGTCTTGTTTGGTTACACAACAAGGTCCTGTGTCGATGTGCAGATCAAAAATAACTAAAGATCAAAAATAAAAAACCCGAACCTTTAAATAAGACCGTTTGATACCGATATCACAAGAAAAAGCTGTATCTTTGCTGGAAGGGTGTTTGCCATCCCAGCTGGAGAAGAAAATGAGTTCCCAGTCTGCCACTGAGCGACGGTTTAAACAGTTCAGACAAATATTTATCACATGGGAATCTGCGCATTCCCAAAGCGAAATATAGTGACCGCCCTCTCGCTGTATGAGGCCTATAACGAGGATCTTTGTTAATATGAAATCTGTTTATACTCAGTGGTGACATTGATGGAGTATTTATTTGAATGTTGTTCTGTGCTACGCTGCACGTCTTTCCTGATCTATGTATCACCCTGACATGTTGACTTGCCGGGACGTAGCCAGTCCTATTAATAATCCTTTGCATGATTTCTTAAAAGACTGCTGTAATAAGTGAGCTATAAAAGCTTCAGTTGTGTCTGAGTCTGAAAATGCTAATTCTCAGTGTCAGGCGAATAGCATTTTCAGAAGGAGGTCAGCAATGGCAACCTAGATTTGTATCTCAGTACAGGTTTTCTTTAAAGAGGAATTCCAGCTCTTATTATTTTGGCTAGGATACCTAAATGTGGGGGCTGCATTCATTTTCATTTTTTATGTTTCCTTTATTTTCACCTGGTGGTGCTGCAAGAAACACCCTTCCTGTATTAGGGGGACAACATTCAGTCATTATACTGTATTAATGGAGGAGCAAAGTTGTCACCCTAGGTTGCTTGGTCCTGATTTGGAACACAGAATACCTCCCCACCCCTTGTCTCCATAACATAAAGAGAAGGTGTTCTGTGTTCCACATAAAATAACTGAACAGGGCTTATAGCACCGAGATTTCAGTGCAAAGGATGTGAGGGCACAGCAATTTAGGAACTCACTTGATTTCTCACAGAATCATTAAGTCTTTTTCTGTACTTGCAATGCTTTTAAAGAGACACAACCCCCCAGTTTCCATTGCTCTGATCCCCATAAAATACCCAAATAAAACCCATAAAATGTCAAATGAGCATCAGGACTTTAAGGGTTAGTTCAAACGGGCAGCCATGGGCAGTAAAAGTAAGTGATTGAACTGTGGTCTTTACTCCCCCAACTGACCACCTAAACAAGAAGATTCAGATGCTTCTGTCCTGTGTGAATGCAATCTATTCAAGTTAATGAGACCATGACACAACCGCTCAAGCCAACAATAGCCAGTCGACTACCATTTACAGAAGATACACAATGGTGGATTCTGTGTTTTTCAGATGACAGGTTTACTTTAAAGTCGATTTCCAGGTATGGGTTGTATTACATACAGCCATTTCCAAAAATATTGGCACCCCCGCATTTCTGTCAGATAATGCACCACTTCACCCAGAAAATGGATGAAATTACTAATGTTTAGGCATTCTCATGTTTATTTCTTTTGTTTGTATTGCTATGACACAAAATAGTGCAGAAACAAAAAACAAAATCTGACACATTCCACACAAAACCCCAAAAATGGATTGGACAAAATTATTGGCACCTTCAATAATATTTTATTATTTGGTAGCACACCCTTTGGAAAAAATAACTGAAATCAATGGCTTCCTGTAACCATCAATGAGTTTCTTCCACCTCTCTACTGGAATTTTGGACCCCTTCTCTTTTGCCAACTGCTGCAGGTCTTTCAGATTGGAAGAGTTCCTTTTCCCAACTGCTGTTCTGAGATCTCTCCAGAGGAGCTCTATGAGATCTGGACTTGTTGCTGGCCAGTTCAGTACTCTCCAGCGCTTTGTCTGAAACCAATTCTGAAGTGTCAATCTCATGGATGCCTAGCAGCTCCAACTGGTACCTTCTGCCAACCTGAAATGAAAAGAAAGTCATCAGGAAGAAGCAGTGAGAGCTGCTGTGGATTCAGGAGATCAACTTTTCTGTAAATGACAGTTTTACAGAGGACTTCAGGGGATGGCTTTGCAATAAAAAGGCAAGTCATGAAAATGCTAACCAGTTATTGTTCCAGTTCTCTATTTGGTCAGTGTCTGGCATTTAATTATTTTTGTTCTTTAGTTCAACAAAATCTGCCTGGAACATGTTGGACCAGATGTTCAAGTAGTGTAGACAAGATTTTAGAGGATTGCTAAACCATGGAACAAAAAAACTTAATATATTCCAGCCCTCAGATGTGGTGACTGCATTAGTTTTTCATTTTTCAGGTGTGCCAAACTCATTTACATAATCTCCGCATCACCATTATGGTAGCCCTCCAGGGGCTGGCTGTATCTGTATGTCCAGAGCACCCACATCCCCTTACATCAGATGTCAAGAGCCCCCAACCATCAGAAGTCAAGAGTTTCCCACCCTCGCTTACATCACAGTGCACCCCATTACCTTGTGCTGCTGCCGGGAAGAGGCTGGGAAGCAGAAAGTGTAGGGGGGGGGGGGCAGCAGAGACAAACCTCAGGATCCTGCAAGAACGAGGCTTGGCTAGGAAATGATCGTGAATGTGTGAGATTACGGCAAGCGCTACATGAAAGGGTAGAAATACTCTGTACTGCGGACTTGGAAAACAATACCTAAGATGGTGCCGGCTTATCCCTGGAGGCACAATTTCTACAAGATGTAAAAAAAAAGTAGGAAATACACGATTGGGGCTGAATTACAATGGATAATGTTTGATAATCACTTAATATAATGGACCAGATGAAAAGCAGCATCGGAGAGGAAGAGTTTACTACCACTTTAAAAAAGGTAATTAGACTCCACTAGCCAAAGGACACATGCACAATCCCAGCAAGTGGGAAACAATAGAGAAAAGGGGAGCATCCTATGTACACTTACCTCTATGCTAATTCGGCAGAGCAGTCTTGGTCCATGTGTCTCTGAGGCCCATCAATCGGTACAATCATCAATCTTACCAAACTTAAAGGATAAGTTCACCTTTCGTAACATGTTACACCCATATTCAGGGTGTAACATGTAACATGTTACGAAAGGACCAGCCGCACACCCCCCGATCCCCCCTTGTGACAGCTAGTGGGGGATCCTTTCCCCTCAATGTTGAGCACTGTGGTAGTTCATTTACTCTTCCTGTCAGAGTGTATCTGCTTGCCTGTACAAGGGACGAGCACACGGAAATACTGCATTGCTCCCGCAATCTGCTGATCACTGGTGCAACTCTTTCCAGGCTCTTAAAACAAAAAATACTTAAAGGATAAGTTCACCTTTCATAATATTTTTTTACCTGCAAAAATATGTGCATTTATTATTTTTACTTATCCTTTAAGAGCTTTGAAACTCATCATCTCTGCAAAGGGGAACGTTACCTATATGTCTCAGAAACAGGGAGTATAAGACAAGAAAGTAGCTCATTGGGGGTTTGGGCCAGTGGAGGTGAACTCAATGTTGTACCTATATCACCCTGCTCCATGGGGTTTGATTTTAAAATAAACACACAATATTGATATCAGATAATAAGAATAAAAGGTACTTTCAGAACACATGTCATCATCTTTCTCTGGTGATTATGCATATATTCAATCTCATCTTGTGCAAAATAATAAAAAAAAAACTTGTAGAATCTAATCTTCTGCTCAGTAAATCAATTGCTGAAGGGGATTTGTACTGGTGACACCAGTATATAGCCATTACTGGATTTACAACCCTTTCTTCCAGTATACTAACTTACTGTTCAAGGCTACGGTAAGCTCTGGTAATTGAATATAAGCTTGTAAAGTTCACCTCTATATTTTCAAGCTTGACCTTTGCTTGCTCCATCATTGTACATAATATAGTTTGGAAAACATCCACAAATTCATGTTTTTCATTATAAATGGCCCATGAAATATACAGTTTAAGATTAATGTTCAGCTTGTGTTGTTTAATAAAAAAAAAAAAAAAACTAAAAAAGAAAGAAATTACATTTCTAACCTGTAAGCAAGCCACCTACTGCGTTTTTTGAGAACCATGAATTTTGGGTATAAAAACAGCAAAGGTAAAATGTTCTTGATATAAAACACTTGTAGGCAGGAGCATTCTATACTCCCCATTGTGGTGCTCTATGGAAGTGGCAATGCTGAAGGGGAAAGAAGTTGTGAGGAACTTGGTTTCTCTATGACTTCCTGTGGTCACAAGGGGACAGCTGTCCAATTGGATGCTGGCACCCAATATGACTCCAGTGGCCATCTTGGGTTAGGCAGAGTCTATTTAAAACGCCAGCTCCCGGGTTTGGCGCACTTCATGCGAGTGGATAGTGTAGGGACAGGTTCCCCGTCTGGCAAGGACAGTGCGTAGAGGTAGGAAAAGGTTCCCCGGGGAGTAGGGACTGTGAGGGGACTAAGTATACTTCTCTTCAGGAAGCCTACCCTTTGGGTGTGGACCGGCCAGGCTGCATTCCACTCCTCATTGCAGACATTATTGGCATTCTGCTGTTACAGTTGGTAAGTGGCTCTGGCCAGGGTGTGCCTACCCGCCGGGCCTGAATAAGTTGTGTTGAGCATTTCTGCAATATAACTTTATTGCCAAACTCAGACTCTGTGGGTTCACTGCTTGCCACACCACACTGCACCTTGCTCACACACTGAGAGAACCAAGCTATATGTGCTTCTATAAGATCTAAACCCTCCCACTACCATATTACTAACCGTACCGGAAAGCTTTTTAATATCTTTGGGTTCCTTTCAGCTGCCAACATGTGATTCTGGCCTTGGTGCTAGGATATAGGGTGCTTTCTCAGTAAGAACTAGGTAAAGCATTTAAACTAAGAACAATACATCAAAGATGCAAAGTGTTATCGTAACACAATGGGACCCCTTGACTGCATATTGTATTTTACTGAAAAGGGGAACTTAGCTTTTAAGGTGGAGTCTCAAATAAAAACTCCTTTAAAGGAGTTTACTCAAAAGCCATATTTTGTTTAAAGGTTCAGCCTGATAGACTGAGTCAATTCCTTGCTTTGGGCACACCAATGATCAGACCTCCTTCAAAATTCCTGTATCTGGTCCTGTCCATCTAAATATTTTGGGTGTTCCAGCTCCTCCCGTTTTATTTTCCATAATATAAAATTAAGAAAAAATCCATCAAATGACTTGAAACCCTTTATAATGGCCACAGAAGAAGAGTGGACAAGGGAACTCAAGTGTAGATCTCACCAATAGAGTCCCAAGAGATATAAAAAACTGGCAGATGGTTCAGCTCTCCATCATCCCCCAAAACCTAAAATATTAGTTCTGGATGGGCTGACCTTTTAAGTTAACACAGTTACATCTCACTTATGCATGAATGTTAATTTAATCATACCAGTTACACCACCAAAGATCCTGTTCATCTAACACCTGACAACAGTCAATCTACGAAACATTAACTCACGTCCAGTGATACACAAATAAGATCAGCCAAGAGGTTAATGAATCAGAAACATTGTGACAGTTGTGGGCCTTTGTGATCCTCTTAAAATGGCTTATCTGATTTGCATAGGCTTAAAAATCATACATATTCATGTTTTGATTGCTTAAACACGAAGGCTCCAAAAAGAAATCTTGTCTGCAGGGATTATGTCACTGTTTTTATAATGTCATTTTGTGTTGTTTTTCCTTTCTTATAATCATCCCCACAGCATTTGGCCTTATCAAACACAATGTGGCATCGAAGGGACGATGATGGATGACTCCAAGAATTTGACATTTATGCGCCCAAAGAGTCAAGAGCTGTTCTGCCGTGAATCAGACCCTTCCACTTCTTGTAAAATTAATTCCTAACCCTTGATGACTCTGCTTGGTTTTATGTGTACTGTGTAAACCACAAATTTCTTTCACATCTTAAGAACTGTGAAATGTAGGTTCATCCCTGCACATCAAGACAAAATAAAAAATAAAATCAGATTCACCACATATGTTGACCCATTTCATTCAGGCATATGTTTAATATGTCAACTTGTTTATCAAGATCAATAATACAACTATCCTAGCCTAGCCTCGTACCAGGGTGCTAGGTGTATTCCTGAACTTTGACCTTTCATTTTAGCCCCTTATTCAATCGCTGTTCACATTTTGCAACTCTCAGTTACGTAACATATCCAAAACACGTCCCTTCTTAACCAATGAGGGCACCAAGCTTCTCACACACTCTCTTGTCATCTCGTACCACTATTACAACTCCCTCTTCATTGGTTTGCCTCTGTACAGGCTATCCCCCCTTCAGTCTATCATGCATGCTGCTGCCAGACTCATCTAACTTACCAATCACTCTGTCTGTCATCCTCTCTGCCATTTCCTACACTTCAGAGTACAAACATACAAAGTCATTCACAACTGCCCCCTAGCTATATCACCAACCTCATTTCAAAATATCTCCCAAACCATCCTTTCTGCTCCTCCTGCTTTCTAGATCCATCATCACCTCATCCTATTTTCCTCTCCAGAACCTCTCCTATCCTCTGGAAATCCAAACCTGTCAAGCAGCTATCTTCTACATCTCCTCAGGGATGCCCTGATTGGGTAAAACGCATTGAGGTTGAACCAAACACTGATGTCACATCCTGTCTGTCATTTCCTGTGTTTGGAGAGCATGCTGGACCTTGAAGTGGTTTAGTGGTCAGCCATTACTGTCTATTAGTTGCTGGAAACACTGAATGCCGGTTTTTAGGCACTATTTCATGTGAGTTTACATCTGAATGTTCCTAATAGGGGAATCTTTTTACTATTTTTAACCAGTTGCCACCCGGCCTATAACCAGATGGTGGCCGGGGGAACAGCTCTTCCCTCTGGGTGGACACCATATGGCGTCCTTTCCGGAACGCACATTGCGCATGCCCTCAGGGCCGCGCTGTAGTGAGATCTGTCACCGGCCGTGTACCTCGGACGATGACAGATCTGTGTACCTGAAAATTGGCCTGGGCAGGAAGGGGGTAAAAGTGCCCTGTATGGAAGTGGTTAAGGTGTAGTGCACAAAGATCTTTTGTTTGTGGCCTACCTGCTGTATGTGATGCACTGAGCTTTGGTGAGGAGGTGCCTGGAGCAGAGTGCTAGGTTGGCAGAGCTGTGGAACATGCAGAAAGCCTGTGATCCATGTAACTGAGCCCAATTTGACCCAAATTCGACAGAGGGTCACATTACCTCTGGTGAGTCTTTACCTTAAGGGGAAAGTGTGGCACATCACACTTTTGGAGAACTTCTGCTTGAACAAGCAAGCAACTGCACAGTAAATAATTCACTATTTTGTTGGGACTATATTTTCTGCGAAATGTATATGGACTGAATACATGTTTGACGGACATAAAATAATGCACAATACACAGTGGTATAATATATTTATTTTATTGTAGCTTATCCATAGCACTGATCAATTTTAAATGTTAACACATCTCTTCGGCATGCAATTCATACATGACCTACCTCTACATTGGAAATACCATCTTTGATGACACCGCCATAATTTGTACTGTAACTTCATGTTTGTTTTTAAGACTGTAAAAATAACACAGCATATCTTTTCAACTTTTGAATTGTTCAGTTTACTGTATAAGAGAATTGTGCCGTTAAAGTCCCACCAATAAGAGGACTTCCCCATTGTATCTTTTAGAGATGTTGGCACCCCTTGTATCATACCACTTTCCCTCTTCTCTTTGGAGATGACTGCATTAAATCTGTCCAAAAAAGAGTATAGTAAACATCCCAGGTATGATAAAGTTCTTCACACATAGTAAACAATGCAAAGTGAAACCAAAGATCGCTTCTCTCTGCTCTCACTGTGAGAGGAGAGAGAAGCGATCCTGCAGCCTGTAAGTGTACAGCAGCCTGTCAGGCTGCCTATGCACTCAGACTGCAGTGCCAGCCACCCCAGTGTCTCTGATCACTGCCCCAGTGTAGGAACAATAAACAATGTAGCCAGCCCCTGTCACCTGTCCCAGTGCGCACAAAACACCACCATACCAGAGTCCTGATCACCACCATACCCCACACCAGCTCCATGATCACCACCACATCCCATACCAGCACCCTGATCACCTCCATATGCCATACCAGCACCCTGAATACTGCCATACACCATACCAGCACCCTGATCACCTCTGTACCCCATACAAGCATTCTGATCACTGCCATACCCCATACCAGCATCCTGATCACCACCATGCCCCATACCAGTATCTTGATCACCCCATATGCCATACCAGTGTCTTGCTCACCACCATACCCTATACCAACTTCTTGATCACCACCATACTCCATACCAGATTTGTGATCACCATCATACCCCATACCAGTGTCCTGATCACCCCTATACCCCATACCAGCATCCTGATCACCCCTATACCCCATACCAGTGTTCTGATCACCACCATACCAGCGTCCTGATCACCGTCATACCTCATGTTAACGCCCTGATCACTGCCACATCCCATACCAACGTCCTAATCACCGCCATACATCATACCAGCGTCTGGCATTTTAAGGTCTCATTTGATCAATTTTCAGATATACAGTATTCCCCATAGTTTATAGACTGTATATCTTTCACACAAGACTAAATAATATACAGTTTTGTGGGTTATTTTTACCTTAAAAATGTATCAAAATAAATTTTGGCCTAAACTTCTGAAGAAAAATTATTTATTTGCAAAATGTTATAACAAAAACTGAGCAAAAAATTATTTTTTCAGTCTTTTTTAAAAATCAAGTGGTGATCAAATACCATTACAGGAAAGCTTTATTGGTCTAAAAAAAATTATAAAAATTTCAAATGGGTTCACTGTTGCTTGACTGATACTCAAAGTTGATAGTCTTGAAAGCTGAAAATTGGTCTGGACTGAAAGTGGTGAAAGTGTCTGGACTCGAAGTGGTTAAATGCCCTATTTACCAAAAGCTCAATAAAAAAGTAACACAATTAAAGTGGTTCTAACAACAGAAGGTTTTTGTTACCTTAATGCATTCTCTGCATTAAGGTAAAAAAATGTCTGCATGCAGCCCCCCTCCTGAGCCTGATCTCGACCCAGTGCTCTCTCTGCTCTCTCCCTCCTCATTGACTCAGAAGCAGCAGCAGGTGCCATTGGACATACAGAGTGGGGCTTTGGAGCGAGCACGCATAAGTGCCCCCATAGCAAGTGGCTTGCTATGGGGGCACTTGGCAGGGGGAAATGCTGGTAGCACCAGCAAGGAACCTTAGAATAGGAGTATCGGGGCTGTTCTGTGCAAAGCCATTGCACAGAGCAGGTAATATAACATGTTTGTTATTTTAAATTTTAAAAAAATTGGTTTAGAATCACTTTAAGTCTCCCCTTCCTGCTTAGAAAGAGTCCACTGCTTGTTCTTGCAAGGCGATGAGATAGCACATGGTAATACTAATCTTACTCCATGGTCCCTTGAGAGCCATCTTCCACTCTCCAGCACAGGAATGTAGGCAGTCTCTCCTAACAGTGGCCACATCCTCATTAGACATTTACATTGTTGAGGGGAGACTAGTCAGAGACCAACATAAAGGGTAGCCTTAGCTGACCAGTCTTCACTACTGTCACCAGTGGAGAGAGAGATTGCAGGACATGGGCTAAGATGAGCATTACTATGTGTTATCCTATCCTCTTGGAAAAACAAGACAAAGGCAATTTTATCACTTTTTTAATAATATGACTGCAGGTAGGCTTTAAAGCTAAACTCTGGGCATTACACAAAAAAACATCCTTGCAGTGCCCCCCCCCCCCCCACTGCAAGAGCTAAATGCACATGACTAGGGTACCACAGATGTCTCCAATTCATACTAAACTTGTTACCACATATATCCCCTCCACTATTCCCCCTTATTGTAAGAACAAATGATTAAGGACACCAATCTGGAGAAAAATGTGGCCATTTATTAACAATACCCAACGATAACATTCCTTAAAGCAGAAACAATATTCATAATCCAGTAACTGTAAATTACAGGCTGCCGGTCTTAGGAGGCACCTAAGAGTCAACCAACATCAAATTGTGTATCTATGTTACTATTTAACGACCCCCAGCCGCAAAACACCGGCTCGTGGACAAACCCACTTCTCCACAGATACCTCCTTGTTACAACTTCCCAGTTAATCCACTATTAACTGGGATCCAACAGAGGACACAATACTTTAGATGGGTCACTACAATGAACTGTTCTCAAAATGTTAACACCTCCAAAGACCCCACCTGCCAAGGCTCTTTATTTGTCCTGGGACTTTAAATGAGGCACAACACACATGACCAACGAATAACTAGTTTCCAACATTAATTTTTAATAAATGAACAAACTTCTCATTGCTTACAAAGAGAGGATAAAATGGTAACAAGCTGATTTGTAATAAATCCATATTAATGCATTTCATATATAATTGGATATACAATTGACTGTATACAATCCAGATGTCAATACTTAATTACATTAAAATTGCATCCATTAACTCGACGTGTTTCGTGACTCTTAGTTCACTTCTTTAGGAGTAGATGCATGGATAATATAAATCAGCTAAAAATACATATGACAGTATTCGCAAATGGTGATCTCCCTGGAAGTCTCACCCGGGAGCTGTGGAAGTATGACTCCGCGAGAACCCAAGGGGACAAGCCAGAAGCAGATTCAAAGAGTGTGGGTAATCGTGATAGCACCCATAGTAATTACATGAATCAAGAAATGTACGTCAAAGTGTTGCTTCTCAGTATCCTCATGGAGAGGATGTCCAAAAGAAAACTGAGCCAATGAAAGGCAGGAAGATTCCATCATGTCGGCTTCTCCGAGGGTTTTACTGCCTTTTGGATCTCCTCCCCGTATACCTTGAGCGGCACCACCTACTCTCCCTTAACTGGCCAATAACAGTAAGTGACCACCATTCTACTGTACAGTATTTATATGTAACCCTCTCCTTCTTTGTTTCCCCTGCCCTTCGCCAATTTTTTTTTTTTTTTGTGCTTTGGGTGTCAGAGCCTGGGATCAAACCTGGTCCTTCTGCCTTGTGCCTTGGTTTCTCTTGAACCTTGAACTCCTTGCTCCTCCCATGAACTTCCTTATAAAAGCCATGTCCATGCACTTCCTCCTTGCCAGATTATTGTGCCTTACCAGCCAATATCCCGCTTACTGTTCCTGCTGCTGTCTTCATCTACGTTACCGACCTTTGGCTTGCTACTGACAACGATTCTGCCTCATCCTATCTACTACCATTGGTGACCGACCATTGGCTTGTGACTGACTCCGCTTTGGTTTGATCCTTGAACTGTTTGATCCGCTTTTGGTTTCCAGCCTACTTATTCCCTGGTGGGGTGATTCTGAGATCTGCAACCTGGCATTCACACGCAGCCAAATCCATCTCCACCATTAGGAGCGCTGGGGAAGACCGGTGGATGCTTAGACCCCGCACCTCAGGTGAGCTGCGTCATTCCCAGGGTGGGACACTGGTGTACCAATCCTGCTGGTTTCAGGTAAGCCTTACAACTGCTGTAGCAACTGGTCTCTGAACCTGACCTTATATTGTGACATTGGGCTTATCTTTATGTTAAGATAGAAGAAATCGCTGTAATACTTGCCTAATTCCCATCTGGCAGGCCTTAACATTCTCTTCTCTCCAGCACTCCAGGTTGTGGGCAGGCCTATGTCATTATCAAGTACAATGCGGGACAAGACCTGTAAGCAGGGTCCATTTCGCCATAAGGTGCAGTAAGCACGTGCATATAGGCAGCGCATAAAATGCAGCATTTCCCTCTATCATTATTGGCAATGCATTTTTTTTCCATGATCAGTAGAAATAATCATTTCATAGATGGTTTACTCATTATCATAATATTCTAAACCAGTTCAGTCCAAGAAAACAAGGAAATGGTGTGTTTTAAAGAGGTGATCCTAGCGCTAAGGGTGCCAAGAGTTGTATGCCTGCAGGCTCTGATGATAAAAATCTGTACCTGCCTGTACGTGCAGAGAAAAATCAGGTCTCCTTTTCTGCCAGACAGGGCAGTGCTATGTGACAGAGCTGTTTAAATCTCAGGACTGCACGGATAGAAATACTAATCCTTTGGCAGAACAGTTCCAATATTTGTGTTTCATTTGTGTATTCAGCTCTTTCTCTGGAGTTCAGAGTTCAAGTTTGTGTACTGTAGAGTAACAATGCAGTGCAACAATGAAGTAAGTAAATGCAGTCACTGTTGTGTAGACTAACCCATTAGAGCTATAGATTGGTGCCAATAAATGAATATTTAAACAGCCAGCTAAGCACTTAATCAGCTCAAAATCAGACCAAGAGCTAATAAACAACCTTTCTTCACTTGTGGGAAACTTGCATCAATTACTTCCAAATGGGTAGATAAAAGCTAGGAGATAGCAACAGGAGGGAGGTGGGGTCCTGGGACTGTCAGTTCAGAAGGTCCAAACATAACTACTATTTCCTTCTATAGAATAAAGCAGTATTTTTCATCCATCCCCTCTTGTTTCTTTTATTCCTTGGGCCTCAACCGTGACAACTCACCCTAAAATCCAGGGTGCTACCCTGTTTTTTTAACCCTGTCACCCTGCAAGATGTAAAAATCCCCCTTAGTTCCTCTTACTCACCAGAGATCTGTTTTGGTCTTTTTTCCTGCATAGTTAGCAGGTGACCCTTACTTTACAGCCCAGTCCTGATATGTCCATATGTATACTGATCAGCCATAACATCATGACCATACACCATAACCCGTGAAAGCATGGACTCCACTATAACTCAGAAGGTATGCGATGGTATCTGGCACCATGCCATCAGTAACAGAGCCTTTAAGTACTGTCATTTGAGAGGTGGGGCCTCCATGGATTGGACTTTTTTTACAGCACATCCCACAGATACTCGATTGGGTTGAGATCTGGAGAATTTGGAGGCCACCTTTTTTGCAGTGTAGCAGGGCACATTATCCTGATTAAAGAGGCCACTTCCCTTAAAGTGTTACTAAACCCACAACAGTAAAATCAGTCTGTATATGCAGTAAAGCATGTTTGTTATTGTCAGGAATGGACTCGGCACTGGTGGTGGGACTCACCTGCCATGTGGGCTGCAGTACCAGGGCTGACCAGCGGGTGCTCTCAGCAGCCAGAAGCTCACTCCTGTAGTCAGCCAACACCTGGGGCTGATTGCAGGAGGTGTATTTAAGGAATGACCAGGCCTGTGATCGGCGCCTTGGTGTATGTTTCCCATAAGCCCCTGTACCTGGTATCCTGTGTTCCTGCCTTGTTGCTGACCCTGCTTTGATCCTGACCTCTGCTGACCGTCTCCTGTTGAACCCCTGGCTTGCCTGACCATAATTCTGCCTGATCCTCGGTACCGCGCTGCCCGCTACCTGCTAAACCTGGCTTGTGACCCCGACCATTCTCTGCTTGCTCCTCCTGTACCACGCTGCCCGCACGATACTGACCCGGCCTGTCTGACTACGCTTACTTCACCCGACGATCCATCCATCCCGCACGGATCACCTTTAGTAAGTCTGCCTGCCTCTTCCCATCAGACTCCGTTCCTGCACTCCCCTGCCTGTACTCTCTACCACAGCCGGACGCACTCAGGGGTCGCGACCTGGTTCCAGTCTGCACCAAGTCCATCCCCACCATCAGGGGCCCTAGTGAATAGCAGGCTGGGACTTAGACCCCGCGCCCTGAGGAAATCCATGCTGTGGGCTGTAGAGACACTGCCAGGCAGCACCTGACAGTACCTTACGGCCTGCCTGACCATTCCACCTCTCCAGCCTGACTACGCCTGTGTTCCTGAAGCCTGCTACTTCCCTGTGTCAGTCCACACATTTCTGGTCATACCCGGATCCCTAACAGTTATTCTCACTGTGGAAGCTAAGGGGTTAATCCTCTGTTTGTTTAAAAATGCTGTTTGATCCTGACTTCTCTGATCCTCCCCTTCTTCTAGTGTCCCCCTCGTATCTCCTGAAAAGACATAGCGTGTGGAGACACTCTGCACATGCTCAGTTTAGTGTGTATTAATAGAGAGTTTTTTTTTTCCTGGAATAGTGCATGTGATCAGCACAGGGGCAATCAGTGCTGTCCAGACAGAGGTCAGGGGTTCTGCATTCTCCTAGAGCAGAATGAAAACTCCTCCTACAAGCTTTAACATGTGCTCTGCTGAACACTGATAGAAGTCATAAGACTGCTCTAACTGCTGATGAGAAAAGGTATTTAGCAGTTTCTATTTACTAAAATAGCTGCATTTCCATGTTCTGTGTAATGTGGGAGACCAGATATAGTGAATGCAGGGTCCTGTGTTTAGTAACACTTTAAGGAATACTAAAAGGATGCACTTGGTCAGCAACAATGTTTAGGTAGGTGGTACATGTCAAAGTTACATTCACATGAATGGCAGGACCTAAGGTTTCCCAGCAGACTATTGCCGAAAGCGTCACACTGTTCCCGCTGACTTGCCTTCTTCCCATACTGCATCCTGGAACCAGTTTTTCCTAGGTAAGCAGCACACACACACCCGTGATTCATCAGACCAGGCCACCTTCTTCCATTGCTCTGTGGTCCAGGTCTAATGCTCACATGCCCATTGTAGGGACTTTTGGTGTACAGTGGGGCAAAAAAGTATTTAGTCAGCCACCAATTGTGCAAGTTCTCCCACTTAAAAAGATGAGAGAGGCCTGTAACTGGCATCATAGGTAGACCTCAACTATGAGAGAAAAATGAGAAAAAAAATCCAGACAATCACATTGGCTGATTTGGAAAGAATTTATTTGCAAATTATGGTGGAAAATAAGTATTTGGTCACCTACAAACAAGCTAGATTTCTGGCTCTCCTTGACCTGTACCTTCTTCTTTAAGAGGCTCATCTGTCCTGCACTCATTACCTGTATCAATGGCACCTGTTTGAACTTGTTATCAGTATAAAAGACACCTGCCCACAACCTCAAACAGTCACACTCCAAACTCCACTATGGTGAAGACCAAAGAGCTGTCGAAGGACACCAGAAACAAAATTGTAGACCTGCACCAGGCTGGGAAGACTGAATCTCCAATAGGCAAGATACTTTTTTGCCCTACTGTATATTCCTGCTGGTATATCACCATACAAGTTGGGTGTTATGTTATTTGGGCTTTTTTTTCAGCTTGAACTTGGTGGATGCCCCACCACCTCTGGCTCAGGCTCTCTGCTCCCTGCTCACCCTTACCACTTGTAAGAACAGAAGTCTGGCTTCTGTGCTGTTGTGTGACAGCTTGTCTCCTAGTGGCTCCCACAGATCTGATCTCTGGAGGGGGCATTGAAAAGGTAGTGCAGTTAGTGGTAGTGTAGGGTCCTGTTCAAAACCGTCTGCCTTGTCATGGAGGCAGGCTTCATATTTTTTGGCCAAAATATAAATCTTTACCGTTAGATCTTGAAAACACTGATGACTTCAAATAGACTTTTCATTTTCATATATTAAGTTGTAAGAGTGTTCAAATAAAAGTTGGCACACTGAAGGACTTGGCGCGATGGCTGGTGGGTGGATTTGGTGGGGTGACCAGTGGGCAGGCCCTGGGGAATGTTGGAGGTCAGGCCCAGGGGGCACAGGCCTAAAGCTGTGTAAGGAGCCCAAAACGTTCTGATGGCTGCCATGCTGCACATGTGTGCACTTTGTGAGTAGCACAACCCTAAACTCTACACTCTGTGTGTAGCTCACCCTTGAAATCTGCACTCTCTACATATTGCACCTCTGAAATCTGCAGTCTCTACATATTGCACCCCAGAACTCTGCACTCTGTGTGTAGTGCACCCCTGAACTCTGCACTCTGCATGTAATGCACTCCTGCTATTTAATTCCCCTTTAAGATCCTCCCACTGATACTGAAATTTGGCCACACGTACTATTTGATGTGGTTGATGTGATGTACATGGTATAAATTATGCATGCTTTGAGCCTTCAGGGTTTGGGGAAATCACCATGTAGCTGTCACTCTGCTGCTCAGCACCCCTTGCGGGGGCCCTGTCAGGATCCTAAGCAACTGGGAGTTAGATGGATTTATGCTACCAACATGTGGATTATATGGACGTAAAACAACCATTTATGGATTTATGCTGCCAAGTATGAATTTACTGCCAATAATGGACTCTTGCATTGCAAAGGACATTTAAAGTGGATGTAAACCCTTGCATATGGAAGTAAAGTGACTGGCCTCAGGTGATACACAGAGATGAAACAAATCATCCTGCATAAGCAGAACCTGTTTATCTACATCCATATCTCCTCTACAGCCTTTCAAAGTGCAACATTTACACATGATCTCTCAGCTGTGAAAAGCAGGGGGCGGAGAGCTGAAGTTACATCAATGAGGAGAGCTCTGAGAGCTGATTGGATGGAAGGGACACACACCCCTTAACACAGCACACAGAAAAAGAGTTGAGGCTGTCAATCACAGGCTGTGCTCTCCCCATCACCCTTTTTCTCCTGGTGTCAGAAAAACTTATCAGAAGCAACTCATTCTGATAGAAGAGGAATGAGGCAGTGGACTGAAATCACACTTAGTGCTCTGTATTGAGACAAACACACATTACAGAGGGATATGCTTTGTTTATATTTTATGCCTGAGGTTTAAAACCACTTTAATGGACTTTTATTACTTAAATAAGGTATCTCTACCTCATGGGGCACTGCAACAGGGGCACTTGGAGAACGTTGTCAAGAATGTGTGTGGAAATATCCTGGAGAACTGATTTCTTTGTTACATTCAATACTTTAGTAAAATAACTTGTTCAGTTTTACTGCCTGGTCTGGAGTTATTAAAAGGGGGCATGCAAAGCATATCAAAGAACAGAACAGGGCTTATTCCAGGGGACAAGAGAAATTAGATACAGTATAGAGGTTTAACAAGCAGAGAAGCTGTCCCAAGGAGGCTATATTTCTGTTGCTAATATATGTGTGGAGTTTTTTTTATAGGATTTCATTGTAATTTGTGTTGCAATGAGATGACTAGTGTAGAAGAGATGTGCTAAGACCATAGCTACTGCACCATCCCCTACACAACTCTCTCTCTCTCTCTTTCACTCTATATCCCCCATCCCCCCAACTCTCAATATACCAATGAAGGAGACCAAACCACCGTTATTAACAATTCAACTTAAATAACACAAAAACATTTCTTAAAACAGAAACATACAGGAAAAGTTGTTGGTCTTAGAAGGCACAAAACAATACCGATATCCCCTGTGAAACCTTAACCATAATAATAATACTAAGCCTCCTGCCACAACGCACCGGCTCAGAGACAAAACACACCATCCGCAGTGCAGAACCTCCATCTTCCAGTTAAACCTTGGTTAACCGGAATGCACCCGGGCACACCATACCACTGATGGGTCCCAACCATTATTTGTCACCTCCAAACACCAACAACCACCCCAAAGCCAGAACAAACCGGGAACTGAAAGACCCAAACAACCTTAAGGAAGGGTGGGAGGGAAGTTTCCTCTTCCGTTGCCACCTCTGTACTGGACCCTCCACCACTTCCAAAGGTGACAAGAACCCACCCCGCACTACCCATCACCAATCAGGTAAACCTACATGTTTTACAACCTTCCCACCTTTCCTTAACCCTTTACTGTCTTTCCTACCCTCTTCCCATAGTCATGTCTGCTATTTTTTTTCTTTTTTGCTACAGGCACCGCTATAAAGTATTTATCTTTATCTCATTTATCTTATCTAATGACTACTGTACTTGTCTAGTGCTTTAGCAACCAATCAGCCAGGAAGCAGGTGACATGGCATGGGAGACTGGTAGTGAAGGGCTTGGCCCCTTTACTGGTTTGCCGGGAGCCAGCCTCGAGAGTAGAGTTTTTCTTTTTTCAGGTCAGCGGTGGTGTCGGGCATTGTCCTTGGATCTACTTCGGAGGATATTTTTTTAATTTTTGTTTTTATTAAAGGACTTGTCAAAGGCTGTCTCCTGTCATTTTTATACTTCACTTTTTTTTTGACTGGGTAGTGGTACCATGTACTGCGTACTCATTTACATGGGGGAGTGGGATCTGGGAGCTCCCTTGTTAAAGGCTTCCAGATTCCGATAAGCCTGATGCCTTCCCCACAACCACATACCACGGTGGTTGTGCGCTCCACTCACCGGATGTGACATCACACAAAACAACCGGAACCAACAATTGAGTCAACACATTTTGCCCCTCCTCCAGGGCGTCCTCACAGACAATAATCTCTGGTCCCTGCGTGCTTAATATACCATTCTAAGAACCTCCCATCCTAGTGATACACTTCCTGAATACTTCCTGTTGGGTGTATTTTGTGTGACATCACAGTGGAGTGGAGCCTACGTGAATTTGCGGCACTCTGGAACCATCTTTGTTATCGCCAAATAAGGAATATGATCATAAGGCTAATATATTGCTGATCAAATGTGAGTGTAATACGTATCTCTGGTTTTATTGAATAAATAGCTCAACAGTATTACACTATGAGTGTCTTTTCTACTTCCATCTATCACCTGCATGGTGAATTATGGAACTTATTGATGAACTACATCTACCAATGACCTAACACTATTGAATCTTGGATATCTCTGTGAGCAGATTCCACCAGAAATAAGCATTTTTGATTCTTAAGACCAAAAAGTTAGAAGTCCATCGTATCTGGTGAGTTTAGAAAACACAAGGGAAGGTTCACTGAGCACTACGTGGTGAAATTATTATTTTAAAGAGATGGGATATACATTTTTTTAGACTTTCTTTCCTTTGCGTGTATTTCTTCATTAAAGCACTGAATGCACTTAATATATAAGATTGTGGACTTGATTATTTTTGCGCTGTGTTTATCATTATATATTAGGTGTAGGTGTTTTTTTGCACCTTTTGAACAGCAGCATTGTTTAGTAGAATTATGTATAATTTTTTCACATATTGTTCACATACTTGGAAGCGTGGGTGACTTGTCGTATAATATAAGGAGCTTATCTGAGTTAAAAAAACATACTGGAAAAGAATGATATCTTTTAAAACAGAGTTTAGTGTCACTTTAAGGCCGGGTCACATAAAACCAACACATTTGTTACTCTGCAAGTAGAAGTGCATTGCTTTAAGGCAGCCCACTACATTACAGTGCAGGTGTGTTGCCTTAGTGAAGGGGTCTCCAAATGTTCTAAACAAATGACCAATTTACTGGTCTTCAGACTTTAGAGGCACCGAACTGAGGCCAGTGGGAGTAGAAATTGCCACATTATCAGTGGAGTGTCTCACGTTTGGTGGTCAGTGGGAGTAAGGAAATTACTGTGGTCACTAGGAGGAGGAATAGTGATCCATCATTGATGTCAGTGGGAGAAATAGTGCCCAATTGTTGGTGTCAGTGGAAGGAATAGGAATAGTGCTCTATCTTTGGTGTCAGTGAAAAAAATAGCGCTCCATTGTTGATGTCAGTGGAAGGAATGATGCCCCATCATTAGTGTCAGTGGGAGGAAAAGTGCCCCATCATTGGTGTCAGTGGGAGGAATAGTGCCCCATCATTGATGTCAGTGGGAGGAATAGTGCCCCATCATTGATGTCAGTGGAAGGAATAGGAATAGTGCTCTATCTTTGGTGTCAGTGGAAAAAATAGCGCTCCATTGTTGATGTCAGTGGAAGGAATGATGCCCCATCATTAGTGTCAGCGGGAGGAAAAGTGCCCCATCATTGGTGTCAGTGGGAGGAATGGTGCCCCATCATTGTTGTCAGTGGAAGGAATAGTGCTGCATCTTTGTTGTCAGTGGGAGGAATAGTGCCCCATCATTGATGTCAGTGGAAGGAATAGTGCTGCATCTTTGTTGTCAGTGGGAGGAATAGTGCCCCATCATTGATGTCAGTGGAAGGAATAGTGCTCCATCTTTGGTGTCAGTGGGAGGAATAGTGCCCCATCATTGGTGTCAGTGGGAGGAATAGTGCCCCATCATTGGTGTCAGTGGAAGGAATAGTGCTCCATCTTTGGTGTCAGTGGGAGGAATAGTGCCCCATCATTGATGTCAATGGAAGAAATAGTGCTCCATCTTTGGTGTCAGTGGGAGGAATAGTGCTGCATCTTTGGTGTCAGTGGGAGGAATAGTGCTCCATTATTTGTTAGGATTAGGAAAATGTTGCATTGCTGGTGTCAGTGGAAGGAATAATGCCCCATCGTTGGTGTCTGTGAAAGGAATACCGCACCATCATTGGTGTCAAATGAAGAAATAATGGCCCATTGTTGGTGTCAGTGGGAGAAAAAGTGCCCCTTCTTTGGTGCTTGTGGGAAATAATGGTTAATATTGTTTCATTGTTTAAATCAGTGGGAGGAATTATGCCCCAATGTTGGTGTCAATGGAAGGAATGGTGCCTTATCATTGGTGTCAGTGGGAGGAATGGCATCCTGTATTAGTCGGAGGAGTAGTGCCTTAAGGACCAGATAAAGGCAAGCAAAGGGCCCCATCTGGCCCATGGGCCACAGCTTGAATACCACTTGCCTTACTGCATTGACAATTAGTTGCCATTGCTGCAAGAGAATGCTGATAGGAGGAGAGAGCAGAGTGACAGAGAGATCAGCTCATCAGTCTGCTGCTTCTCCTTTCACTGTCCGCTCACAGGCTGGAGAACAGGCAAAACCTGTAAAGGCCCTTTCACATTGCAGTAAAAACACATATGCATTTTTGCTGTGTTTCAGATGCAATTCCAGTGTGTTTCTGGTGCGTTTTTTGGTTGCTTGTACCTGTGAAAAATGGACGTGACTCAAAAATGCAAAATGTGGTGCATTTTGATGTGTTTTTGTTGCACTTTTGCGGCATTTTCCATTAATTTCAATGGGGAGCTGTGTTTTTTATGCAGTTTTTAAAACCACACCAAAGATGCAGCATGTCCAGAGTTTTCAAAATGCACCGCACCCGCAGTGCAGTGGTGTGAAGAGTCCCATAGGATTTAAAGGGAAACATTTTTCTTGCGTGTAAATGGGCCCTAAGTATTAATTAACCACAGCAGAGAAAAATCAGGTCTTCTCTCCTACCACTCAGGGCTTTGCTGGGTGGCAGATCTGTGTAAATTTCAGGTCTGGATTGACATAACCACAAATCTTTTGGGAAATAAAACAACACCCATACAATTTGTGTATTTAATCTGTGTATTTAGCTGCTTGTCTGGAGTTCAGACAACGGATGTGAACTCTTCATCTGATCCAGCATATTACTAGAGGGGGCAGTCTTGCTCTTCTGAAACTGAACCATCGGTCAGCTCACTGCGAAAATGATTACAACGCTTAATCTGAGTGATTACAGTAAATGTACATAGCCACACATATGTAGGACCAGTTATGTTACTCATTCTAATGACCATGATGCAAAGCAATTACAGCACACATGCAAATGAGACCCAGATCATTATGATAATGATAACAATAACTTCACACCGAAGGTTTGCAGCCGTATTAAAAAATAGCATTCTATTAGTTTCCTTGGTACACTTCCCCTCTACGATTTGTTACAGTCTGTTTTTGCAAGAACAGAATTTATTTATCACGACCATCAAACGCTTGAGAACTCAGGATCGCCCATTATGTTTATTTTACCTGTCTCACCAGTCCCAAGAAAAATCACAATAATCTCCATGATAGGAATGGTTATGGCGGATTGAACAGCTTCAGAAAAGAATTGTGTAGTTCAATTTTTGGTGTCTCGATAATTGCAAATGTCGTCCTCGGGGCTGTAGCTAAAATTTCTGTCCTGATGTTTCTGACAGCGAAATTATTTTGAAAGCTGAAAAAAGGCACCGCTTCACTCGGCATCAATATTTCAGGACCTCTTCTGTCAAGTTTGGGCTGCTGGCAAATTCAAAGTGGAACACGGGCTTAGTGAGCGCAAACAAAAGTTGGGAAGGTGATGGAAGGTGACAGCATGTAACAACCACTTAACTATCAAAACCTGTTAAAGTGGTTCACATTGAAGGACAGGCAAAGTAATATGCTTCCATTTTTACAGGGCACAGTGTACAAATGCTTGCAGCAGATTGCTAATGTAGCGCTACCCCTATAGGAGCCCGCTGATAGGATGGATCCTCTATTCTTTGCCTTGACCTTCTCAAGAACTTCAGCCCCTTTGACACACCAAGTTGAGTGTACAAACGTCCAATATCACAGGAATTCACTGAAAGTATTACTTAGTACCCAAAAGCAGTGTTATACATAGTTACATAGTTAGTCTGGCTGAAAAAAGACAAAAGTCTATCCAGTTCAACCATAAAAAAAAAAAAGTTATAATCCTATACCCACAGTTGATGCAGAGGAAGGCAAAAAAAACCCAGCAAAGAACAGGCACCAAGCCAGGTAGAACAGGTACACTTAATATATTGTCAGTTAATATGGTTGGTAACTATACAAGCATAAAATTGATTAACAATGGAAACAACACAATGTAGCATACAACATAGGCACTAGGCTTAAGATGATATTTGGTGTTCAGATCAGCAGATCAGCAAGGCCACCTCAAGTGCAGCAACAAGCAGTAGTAAAGTTTAATCTATTGAGCTCTGCCAGAGCATATTTATGGTGGCAATGCCAGCCCCAGAAACAAAGGGGCAGTCCTTTGAGATGTTCTTCTGCCGGCTATTGTTGGGGCTGTTTAAGAGCATCGGTGCATTTAATGACAGTCCCAGCTAACTAGTCCCATGCAGTATAGGTACAATATAGGTATGGTATAGTCTCAGCAGAGGTGCAGAGAATGCAGGTGGACAGGATTAAGTGGAGTTTATGTGAGGAATCTAAGACAGGGAGCATACCCATCGATGGAAGACATACCAGTGTGCCTGCATATACAGCGAAGGTGAGGGCCCTTGGAAGGGCCAAAGTGCAGGGTCTTATGTAACCACATTGTCTTCTCCAGAGCTTCTGAAAGTGAAGATGGGTTGTGCTGAAGACTATTCCTAGGTTGCAACCCTCTGACTCACGCAAGCAGGCAACTACTGGGAACTAAGGGTTGATGAGTACTAAAGAGACCCTTGCAGTGACAAGATGCTGGAATCACAAGTCAAAAGGTAGTACAGCTCAAGTTGATAGGAATGAACGGAAACACACAGAGGCACTGGGAACAGGTAATAGTGCACAGAGACACATAGGATCTCTAGGAAAGAATAGTAATGCACAGAGATAAATGAGAATCACTAGGAGCAGATAGAAGTGCATGGGGACAAAGCAAGAAACAGAGTAGGAATATGCAGGAAAAAAATTAAAAGAAAGGAGAGGTTCTGGCACACAGAGAAGGCTTATCCGAATATCTCATATACATATAAACAACAGGTTAAATGTTAGCCCATCGGCTATAATGTCACTAAAGGGAAGGACTAAAAATATAAAAGTTCATTAATAAATATTTTAGTCCTTGATGCACTTGGGGTTCAAAAAGAGGCAACCATCTTTGAGAGTGTAACCGACTCTAAGTATTAAGATCAAAGAGAAAGAGGTGCCAGCTAAGTGCAGCAGTTGAGAATTCATTTATTCCATAGGATTAAAAAAACTAAAAAAAAAAAGAATACAAAGCTGATCAGTGGGTATGTGTAGGGCCACTCCTCTCCCTCCTGCAGGTACCACCGTTGGTAGTCTCAGAGCGTCATGGAGATGGTGTAGGTGAGTCCAATGGTGTGTAGACCAGGAAGAAGCCACGTTGGCCAGCGTGGAACGCAACAGCGGAAGTGATGTCACCGGAAGAGTCAGAAGACAGGAAGTCAACCACAGAGAGATACAGGCTACGCGCCTTCTACAGGCCTCCTATTTATTAGACTGCAGATGGGTGGGGTTATCTAGCATGTTTTTGGCACTTGTTAGCAGCACTCTTTATTTTTGAATTGGTCAATTGAGTGGTGGAACACTTTTCGGGGCTTGCAGCTTTTAGGGCAGTTATTATTTTTTCTTTATTGTTGTTTGACATGCATTGACCTTCCATGTGCTCCTTGCTGCAAAGGCCAGTTATAGGTGGGGCAGTTGCCATTTGTTTGTATTTATACATACATGTCCATCAGCCTGTTTGCAGACTCCTTAGCTATTCTGGGTCTGTAGAATAATGTGCCTTAGCTGGGCACTGTGGCTTCTCCAGCCAACCCCTAATATCACTACTGTGTCTGGCAATGACCAATGGCAGTGACTCTATACTTTCTTCTCATTAAGTGTTCCTGCATGGCAAGACCACTTCCTGTTATCTCACATATATATTCTTATTATTATAGCCAAATTTACCACCCTAACTCCTCCCACAGTTTTTACACTATATAGAGAGTAATATACCAAAACGTGTGGATTGTTCCCGATTGGTGTGCTATTACTTTGTGGAATGTTTCGCCGAACGGTTCACGAAATATCGGCGTTTTTTTGGTGAAATTGGTCCCATAGTAATGAATGGCGGAATGTTCAAAACTAGAGTGGGAGCTGACAAAAGCTAGAGTGTGAGCTGAAAAATCAGGACATGATTTCTAAACTGCCACCACTCCCTCATTTTCAAGCCCACCTACACAAATCATATATCAAAAAGTTCCGCTATCCCTGCTGCCATTAAAAATGTCCATGGCCCTTCTTTCTTTATCCACTATTCTCATTGTCCAGTGTTCCTCCTTTCTTTATTCTCTGTTCTTGATGACCAGTGTTCCTCCTTTCTTTATTCTCTGTTCTTGATGACCAGTGTTCCTCCTCTCTTATCCTCTGTTCTCAATGTCCAGTGTTCCTCCTCTCTTTATCCCCTGTTCTAGATGTCCAGTGTTCCTCTTCTCTTTATCCTCTGTTCTCGATGTCCAGTGTTCCTCCTCTCTTTATCCCCTGTTCTAGATGTCCAGTGTTCCTCCTCTCTTTATCCTCTGTTCTCGATGTCTCTTCATCCCCTGTTCTGGATGTCCAGTGTTCCTCTTCTTTTTGTCCTCTGTTTGTATTGTCCAGTGTTCCTCCTCTCTTTATCCTCTGTTCTGGATGTCCAGTGTTCCTCCTCTCTTCATTTCCTGTTCTGGATGTCCAGTGTTCCTCTTCTCTTTGTCCTCTGTTTGTATTGTCCAGTGTTCCTCCTTTCTTTATCCTCTGTTCTGGATGTCCAGTGTTCCTCCTCTCTTTATTTCCTGTTCTGGATGTCCAGTGTTCCTCTTCTCTTTGTCCTCTGTTTGTATTGTCCAGTGATCCTCCTTTCTTTATCCTCTGTTCTCATTGTCCATTGTTCCTCCTCTCTTGATACTCAATGATCATTGTCCAGTATTCCTCCTCTCTTTATCCTCTGTTCTCATTGTCCAGTGACCCTGTTCTCTTTATTCTTTGTTCTCAATGTTCACTGTTCCCTCTCTCTTTAGCCTCTGTTCTCATTGTCTGTGTTCTTCCTTTATCTTCTGTTTGCATGTTCCAGTGTTCCTCCTGTATTTATACTCTGTTCTCATTGTCTGTATTCCTCCTTTCTTTATCCTCTATTCTCATTGTCCTTTGTTCCTCCTTTCTTTATATTCTGTTCTCATTGCCCAGTGTTTCTCCTTTATGCATCTTCTGTTCTCATGTCCCAGTGTTCCTTTCTTTAGACTCGATTCTGATTGTCAAATGTTCTTCCTCTCTTTACCCTCTGTTCTCATTGTCCAGTGTTCCTCCTGTCTTGATTCTCCTTGTTCGGTATTCCTCCTATCACTGCCAACCAAGCCTTGCTGATGGGGTGCTGTGAGTCCTCGAATTGAGTTGGCTTTTACCTACTGACCTTTCATCCAGGTTAATAAATCTATACTGGATGGATGGTCTCATCTTTCATACCTTCTTTTGATATATCTTTTGAAACGTTACAAATGGCCACAGTTTTGTTCATGGTTTGTCTGTCAAGTAGAATGCCAAGACAGTATGGCTGCATCACACAACCAATGGCCAGGGTGAGCGACGCACTGGTGATTATGGCCCTCATCCTGCACCATCTCTGCTAACATCTGGGCAAAGCTACTTTCCAAAAATGTTCAGTAGTTGCAGCTGTTTCTTGTAAGAGCTGCTGATGGATCAGAGAAAAGAGTTGAATGTATTACAGATAGGCCCACCCCCCACTGCGTGCATTTGTGTGCATTTAATGAACAGTAGCGATCTCTCCCGAAGCAATGACAATTTGGTTCACGCTGGTTCCTCATCTGAAAGCCAGCTATGGTTATGAAAACTCACAGAGCCGTGCGCCAACATGTCTGCAGGTCTCTCAAAGCAGCTAAAATCTTACCTTAAAATAGTTAATGGGCCGTGCGCTTTGCCTGAGTCCTGAGTGGGTACAATGCTATGAAATTGCTAAAAGGGACATTAAACACAGGGGGGGAATAGAGCATTTACTTTGAAACAGACAGAGATTGTTGGGTTCTTGTTGTAAAAAAATAACAGAGCTACCTCTTTGTAAGCATTTTATTGTTCAAAATACAGTTTTGTTGCAGGAATTGTTTCAGTTCAAGGAAAATGTTATATATGTTGTTTCAAAACTTTTCAGAAAGTGATGATCCTTGCAAAAGGATGTTTTTAGATAGATGGATGCTAAAAAAATGTCAGATTGCCTGTCTACTTAGGAAATGCTTAATGAATCCCAGAGAAGCAATCCCCACCAGGTCCTATGCCAAGCAGCTTACCTTCTGTAAAGATACCAAAAAAAAATATGCAAAAATGGAAGGAATGCTAGACCAAAGGACAAAAGAGACTAAATTAATTTCTTTATGTTGTAGAAAAAAACAGCCAACGTGTTTCAGGGGTCAAAGAAACTCCCCCCCTCATCAGGGCTTCAGTTAAAATCAGAAACTTGAATGGACCGAAAATGGAGCTTTCCTGTATGAATCTGCAGAGAGGCTGAATGCTGGATCGGCAGGGTTAAGCAGCCCATTGATTATGCGATTTTCTTTCCTTCCACCATGGGTGGTGGAACACTGGCTGTGTTGACGGAGGAATCCCTCCCACAGAACTATTGTGTTATGCCCGCAGGGAGCCTTCCTGACCAACAGAACACAATGATTACTGCTAGAGGCTATAGCCTCTGGCAGTAATTACGTGTAAAAAAAACTGACATGCTGGTTGTTGACACGTACCTGGTTGGGGAGCCTGATGTGGAGAGGAGGCGTCCTCTTACTACTCCTGCTCGGAGCCCCTGATAGTGGGAACAGAGGGCGCAGAGCCAGGAGTGGCACGAGTGTCCGGTAGGTCTGGAGCTGGCAGCAGGCAGGTGGAGACCCAGGAGATCCGGGTGCAGGCCTGGTGCAGATGCAGGAACGTAGGTGCAGCAGCAGGCAGGTATGGCGGCAATCAGGATGCAGACTGGGACTGGACACAGGAACGTGGATGCGGCACCAGGCAGGTATGGCAGTGACCAGGATGCAGGCCAAGTGCAGGACCGTGGGTGCAGCAGCTGGTAAGTATGGTGGTGAGGAGGATGCAGGCCAAGTGCAGGACCGTGGGTGCAGCAGCAGGTAAGTATGGCAGTAATCAGGATACAAACCAGGTGCAGATACAGGTAAGTTGGTGCAGCAGAGTCAGACAAGCCGGGTCAGGATCAAACAAGCAAATCAAGTACAAGGTAGCAGGCAAGCAGATAGTCAGGGATAACTGGGGTCGATGCAGGCGGAGTTCTTTCTTAGTCAGGTCAGATCAGGATACAGGCAACAGAATCAAGTTATGAAGTGCAGGACGTTTTAGACCAGAAGGCATTAATTACACTGTATTGCAGGTTTAAATAGCCCACCTTGCGGTGACGTGTACACTACTGCGCATGCACGCACTCGCACGCTCCTGCACATGCGTGCCCGCACGCTCCCGCACATGTGCACTTGCACCACTGCAGCCTGAGGGGATCCATCGCCGTCGCATGGCTGCACGCTGGCAGGATCCCTGACAGTTGTACCCAAGTTGATTGACTTGGGTACAACCAGTCTGCCCATAGATGGATTGATCCATCTATGGCTGGCTTAGCTTCTTAGTAGTATCTGAGTGAGCAATCAAAATGAGAATACGTTTCTTATCTTGATTGCTCATGCAAAAATGTGGTTACTATGCAGAAGGGTAGCCACTTAGCACAGGACGTGAAGACTGTTGCTTTCACTGTACTAGCAGGAACTACTACAGTGAGCTCCTCTTTGCTCATCAGGTATGAGATATGCATACTTACAAGCTGGCCCATAATAACTATGCAATAAAAATCATACCTGGAGCTCAGCTTTAAAGGATTAGCTCATCTTTTTAGAAAAAATGAAAAGGTAAACCAACACTCCCCCCCGAATAGTCCTGGGGTTTGGAAACCTTGCTGCTGGGATTTAAAAAACATGTTGTAATTCCTTTTTATTCACAGGGACTCTGAGACAGATCAGAGCGGTCCTGATTGGGCAGCACACTCACAAACTCTCTAATCCAACCAGACCTTCCTAGGGAAAGAAGAGGAAGAACAGCATGATTTTCAAACCTCAGACCTGCTGCACCAGGCTGCATGGACAGTGCTGCTGTATCACCCAGTGCTGGATTTGTAAGGGGGCAAAAGGGAAACTGCCCTGGGCCCCACTTATTAAATGTATCTTGGGAAGGAATATTTTGCCTGCCATCACCTGTACATTTTTTTTACTCTGGACTGGTATATTGCACCGTTTTTGCAGCTCAGCTGAACCGCACATAGAGTACTTACATTTGAAGGTGACCTATGACTGCATGTGTGTGTGTGCATGTTGACCTCAGAATGATATTGTGTCATGCATTTTAAAATCGTGTGACTGTCATTAAAAATGTAAACCAACTCTGTGTATCAGAGGCCTCCTGAACCTGAAGTGCTCCGGGACCCCCAAGGTCTAAATCTGACCCTGGTTTCACCCATAGAGATAAGTGCAGCAGAGACCAGGGGGAGAGGGGAGTAAGTAGGGTGTCATTGTTCTGAAAAAGTGAACTTATACTTTAAAGTTTTCTATGTTATTATATATGCATAATTAGTAAGATCTCTTTTATGACTGTTTATGGTTTAGAACTATTTATGATTGCCCCACACAGGATACATGCCTATGTGCTTTGGGCTTGTTTTGATGGCTAACTTGACATCATTATAAGACTCTTCTGACAACATTCACAAATCACCAGCAGGTGCATTTGACCTGCAGTCGATTATCTTCTGACCTGCTTTACATTCCTATAGAATTGCATGGTGATGCAAAACCTGTTTGAAGCAAAACCCCTTAACACAAGCCTTTTGGCTGATGGCACAGGAGAGCCTTCCACTTACGCTGCCAAATTGCTCTCGCTAATGAGGAAGCGATCTCACTGGCCTGGCTAGTGTGGGAACCATTTCATAGAGACTGATATGCAGTCTCTTAGAGATTTCTAGACTGGTGAAATGTTACCAAAATCAGGATCACCCATATGACATCAGCCTTATGGTGGCCATACACGATTCAATCAGTGATTGATATCTTTTCACATCGATATCTCCTCATAGTAATAATCGATCTATAGTTGACAACCCATTCGCTCAATATGCCACATACATGGATTTCAATCAATAGCTGGAAGATACAATTGTATGTTATTGATCACATCTCTATTTTCAACATGCGATCTCATAATCTGATCTATCTAAATTTATGACCAAAGCATCTCAGTGCTGCTAATTGATCATTTCCCACCATGGCCCATTGACTTAGCTTGATAAAATTTGATCTAAATTGAGATTAAATCGATCCGAGGGGAAATTGTGACTTTTGATGCTTTATTAAAAATCTTGAACTTGGATGGGTACAGGGTGCCTGTGGGATACTCTAGCAAAAAAAAAGTGGTAACTTGAAGACTCTTAAATATTCTGAACACAATCCATGTAGCAGAAAATAATTGGCTGAGCTACAAAAGGACATTGAAAGCAATACCCACACCTTAGTACATGCTGACTCTAGATGCTAGATGGATAACAACAGCATACAGTCCTTGGGATCTCTCACGCTGGTCAGTACTCACTAATGTCCTTGGATAGTTGGATGCCTTCTTCCAGTATCCTACGGGCACCTCTCCAGTGAATTCTTCAGACCAGTCCCTCAAAAAGAGGTCCCTCAGGCAGCTCCAGCAAAGTCTTGCAGAATAGGCTCCTCAGCTAGCAAAGCTGGGACCTCAATGAGAGGCAGAAAACACAGCTAAACTGCCCAGAAGAGCAGCAGCTCTTCAGGCTTGGGTCCTCCTCCTTCTGAACAAAACCCCTCCGTTCCAGGTCCCATACTATTTATGCTCCCTCTCAGCCACCATTTTGGCACCCTCCCCCAGGGATTGGCTGGGACTGCATAAATATTCAGGTGCTGATTTAATTCTCCCAATCCACTATTCCAGAATCTTGCAAAAAGCAGGAGGAAGTAGTCAAACCTTCAACCAGTGAAACACAGAACAGCCCAAAACAATCACAAGCAGCTCAGCTGATTACAGCGGAGCTAAGAACTACATTTACCTAACCTAGCACCTATCTAGGAGGGTTCTATATACAATACAACTGCAGCTTAATTAGTGCCAAAAAAATGAAAATTAGCTTACTAATATTTTCTTTTAGGTAATTGCCATTTCACATTGCATCTGCAATAATATACCCAAGTATTGTGCCGATGATTAATTCCCCTTTGAACAGTGAAGTGCAGTTTAACTGTCGCAATACAGACAGGCTACTCTACATATTCAGAGAGTGGTTATAGCTGCAGGCAGATCTTTGTTCTCAATCCCCGATGTGTAACATAACGATACTCTACTCACATGAATGCCTCTGTACATGCTTTGTTGTGAGAGCCGTCCATGCTGCCATTCATTATACCTAATCATTTATCAATAGCCAAGTCATGGAAAATATTTGGTTTACATGGCTTCAATACCAACCTCAGATCCTGGCAATCTGTAGTCCTCCTGCCACTAAAGGACCACAAGTCTCAGCTCACCCGGCGGCATGGAAATATTGAATTACCCAAAGAAAACAGATTTAATCTGAAGATATAGATTTATGGAACAAGCTGGATAAATGAATGCAGTTTTAATTAGAGCCGACTTTCCAGTGAAATTATTTATGATGAGCTGAAGAGCACATCATTAAAGCCCCCCCCCTGGCTTTTTCAGTCTCCATCTTAATCAAAATCTTTGCTAAGCACTATTTAGAATGATAATTTCAGAAAATGATCAACCATCCCTGTGAAAGCCAATTTTCATGGTGAATGAATGTCCTGAGCTAACATGAACTACCATTCACATATTTGAATTTCTGCTTCTGTGTGTGTCCAGTCTTTCAGATCCTCGTAGGCTGAAGGAAAACCAAAAAAGCATAAATGTGAACAAAATAATACAAGTACTAAAATAGGCACTCTTCAAGTATATCTGGAATAGAATCATGGCTAAATATGCAGTTGGTACCCTGGTAGTAATATTGCAGGGTCCCAACCTTCCACATACCACTAACAAACTGCAGAGGGGTCCCCATCTGGCTGTTGTTTGAAGCATTTGATGGACTGATGTTCATAATTCAATTCTTGTATAATTGGGTTAGGATTTCAGCAACCCTCCCAGTAAAATATATTCTTGCAAATGTCTGTATTATTAGGAGAGCTCAGTCCTTTAAATATTTCCTGTTAGAAATGTTATCTTAGTTGTAATTCATTATTATGATCAGGAATATAAATAACATTTTCAAAAATATTGCTTCTTATTTTTTTGTCAGGAAACTATAAAATGATACTTATAAATTTTTGTTAGTCCTTTATCCAACTAGCAGGATGCTGTATGCTTATTTCAACACGTTTTCCACTATCGCTTTTGCTACTTTGTTACTAAAAAACTACTGTTTATAGAGCTCAATATACAAATGGGTGAATGAGTCAAAATAGTGGCTCTGGAAATTGAAATGAAACCAACACCACTGCTAAGGGGTCCAGATCCAACTTTATTCCAATAAAAGTCAGGGGGACAATCCATAGAGTAACAAACAAGCTTCAGGGGTCCAAAACAACCCCCTTCACCAGAGTTTGATTGAAAATAATGTGAATAAGCTAGAGGTGGACTGGACATTTAATGTTATATTTCTAGTGTGATTACAATCACAGGCCTTATCAGAAGCTAGTTTGGCAGCAACCATGTAACTCACTCACACGGTTTATGCCAAACCAGCTATGTAAGTTGTCTTTAGGCCCTTTGGCAGTGATGTGGCGCTTCAACTTCCATTTTTGACCCTGTCTGTTTACTTAGAGCACCACTCCAAGCGTCCATTCGGTCCACTCTGGTGACTCATTACACGTGGCTGTCGGCGTCTATGGTGCCCATCCAAGCCTTGTATACAAAGTGTAGTTGAAAGACTCTGCACTCCTTAACAGCCTGTGTACTAATTGGGATAGAAGGAGGCCTCAGCCTAGGCTCCTCCCAGGCAATGCCCCCTGACACATTTCCACCTATCCACAGGGCTCAGAGGTGCCTAAGAAATGCAACTGGGGTGAAACGTGTCAGAAGGGGTCTTCAAATGGATGGAAGCTGAAGAAGTGAAGTCCATAAAACATTATTATGTCACAAAGCATCACCCATATCAGTTGAGCCAGTAGGGATTCACTGAATACACTGCATTCTGTGAATGGCAAAGGGGTACATTGTGAAAGAGGGGGACAGTAAAATTACACTAGCACTGCATTCCTTAGAACCAGTGACTCTCATATTAGAGGTACACATGAGCTGTTCAATCCAGCAAAAAAAAAAAGATATTGATTTTAAACTACTATGAAATGATTAGGCCACGTATTACACCTCAGGTAGAATTGTTTTAACATCAAATTTTACAAAAATGTCTTTGCCTGGAGTTCCACTTAAGGATCATTGGAAGATAGTGAAAGGGGTACTATTAGAATAGGTGTGGCCACACACAGCTCCTAATCCTTGAAATCTATTCACATGAGGCTAAACCCCCCCCCCGTTATACCAAAAATACGGGGCACGTTATTCTGCAAGGAGATATGTATAGCTCAGCGTTATTAACTGATGAAGAATTATATGCCATAGAACTGCTAATGTCAATATATTTTCTTGCCCAGTATCTAATAAATGCATACATTATAATTATAATTAAAATAATTAAATGCTAGACTTCTTCTCAAGCTCGCAATAAAAAAACTGATGCTAAGGATTCTGTATACAGACAAAGGATGACCTTGAACCCTCTGTGTGTAATCTGCCTGCAACACTTGGCATGTAGAACCTGATACACGGAATTGCAACTAAGACGAATACGGTAAGTGAAATTTAGTGTGAAATGCCTAAAAAGCATACTTGCTGGAATTGTTTTGAAAAGAGACCTAATTGCTCTTTCTGAAAATGACAGTTACCTGGCTGGCATGCTGATCTAGGGTGTTTTAAACTTTCTGGGTGATTGACTTTCTATATATATGCAGACTAGGAGTTATGACTTCTCCCTTACTTTGGTTGATGTCTGCTTATTCCCACTTTGTGATTCCAAGTACTGAAGCCAGAGACAGACGGGAAACTATAATTTTCAGAAAGGGGTCAGCAATGACACCTCGATTCTTTCTCTCTGTACAGGTTCATGACCATGCTGAGCCATGTCTATAGCCAAAAGCACCTACAATGGACATGTGAGCATCAGAACTGGACCATGGAACAATGGAAGCAGGTGGTCTGGTCTGATGAATTCAAGAATATTTGGAGGAACACAGCGAGTTTGAGATGTGGACTTGGCCTCCAAATTATCCAAATCTCAATCAAATTGAGCATCCGTGGAATGTGCTGGAAAAAAAAACTGATCCATGGACGCCCCACCTCCCATCTTACAGGTTCTAAGGATCAGCTACTGATGGCTTGTGTCAGGGCAGGAACGATGGAATGGGCAGGCAGGCCTATGGTATGGTCACGCCGCGACTGATGACAGCCACTACCCACAGACCAGAGTCCCTCAGGGCGCGGAGTCTAAGCCCCAGGCTACCCTTCACCAGGGCCCCTGATGATGGGGATGGACTTGACACAGCCTGAGACCAGGTCGTGGCCCCCGAGTGACCCCAGCTGCGGTAACGACTGCCGCCAATGGCGTACAGCTGGTGGGAGCTAGATGGGAACACGTGTAGCATAGTCAGACAGGCCGGGTCAATAACAATGGAGCAGATAGTACTAGACGGTAGGCAAAGAATAATCAGGTCACGGGCCGGGTTCAGCAACGGGAGGTCAAGTAAAGGGTCAAAGCGGCGAATAGTCTTGTCCAAGCCGAGTCGGTTACCAGGAGAGCAACGGGAACAGCACAAGAGCTTGCGACAAGGGAACATACAGGACACAAATGCAGAGGGCACTTGTAGACAGCAGGTTTAAATGTGATCAGCCACACCCTTCTGAGGAGGAGCCGCAAAAGCCTGAAGGCATAAAGGTTCTCACCATGCTTTGCAGAAACCCAAGATGGACGCTAGCACATGGAGATGCACAAGAAAGGTAGGACCTTGACAGCTTGGTGCCAGATACCACAGCATACCTTCAGAGGTTTAGTTGAGTGCCTGCCTTGATGAGTTATGGTAGGTGGCCGCAATGCATATTTATATACATTATACATATACACACAAGATATATATGTAGGCAGGTGTAGTCTATATTTTCCACTGCAGGTGGTGCTCGTCTTCAGTGGCAGTGAAGGTGGAGGAGGAAGTTGAGAGGAACATTTTCTATGGTTTCCTCGGTTACAGGAAGACAGCTATCATGGTGCCCCCGCGTGACTTTGGTGGCCATCTTGGGTCAGGCAGTGTCTATTTAAGATACAAACAAATGGCAACTGCCCCAACCTGTAACTGGCCTTTGCAGCAAGGGACACATGGAAAGGCAACACGTGTCAAACAACAACAAAGAAAAATTCCCAGCTTAACTGACCAGGTAGCCTGCAACAACCCAAACTACAATGTCAACAGTTCACGTTAAAACCAGGGGTTAAGTTTGTGCTCATTTGTAAAGCTGCAGAGGCCACTTCATGGCACCCCATTACAATATATTCCTATTACTGCACTTAGACTCTGCACATTTTCTGCCAGCTGCACCTATACACATATACACTATATTTCCAAAAATATTGGGACACCCCTCCTGATCATTGGATTCAGGTGTTTCAATCACCTCCATGGCCACAGGTGTATGAAATCAAGCACCTAGGCATGCAGACTGCTTCTACAAACATTTGTGAAAGAATGGGTCACTCTCAGGGGCTCAGTGAGTTCAAGAGTGGTACCATGATAGGTTGCCACCTGTGCAATAAGTCCATCCGTGAAATTTCCTTGCTACTAAATATTCCACAGTCAACTGTTAGTGATATTATAATAAAGTGGAAGCAACTGGGAACAACAGCAACTCAGCCACGAAGTGGTAGGCCACGTAAAATGACAGAGACAGGTCAGCACATGCTGAAGCACACAGTGCGCTGAAGTCGCCAACTGTCTGCAGAGTCAATAGCTAAAGACCGCCAAACTAAGCGGCATTCAGACTAGCACAACAACAGTGTGTAGAGAGCTCATGGAATGGGTCCAACTACATCCAAGCCTCCATCACCAAATGCAATGCAAAGTGTTGGATGCAGTGGTGTGAAGCAGACCACCACTGGACTCTAGAGCGGTGGAGACTTGTTCTCTGGAGTGATGAATCACGCTAAACTTTGGTGGAGGTGGGGTTATGGTGTGGGGTTGTCCTTCAGGGGCTGGGCTTGTCCCCTTAGTTCCAGAGAAGGGAACTCTTAAGGTGTCAGCATACCAAGATATTTTGGACAATTTCATGCACCCAACTTTGTGGGAACAGTTTGGGGATGGTCCTTTCCTTTCCTGTGCACCAGTACACAAAGCAAGGTCAATAAAGACATGGATGAGTGAGTTTGGGGTGGAGGAATTAGACTGGCCTTCATAGAGTCCTGACCTCAACCTGATAGAACACCTTAGGGATGAATTAGAGTGGAGACTGCAAGCCAGGCCTTCTCTTATGACATCAGTGCCTGACCTCACAAATGCACTTCTGAAAGAATGGTCAAACATTCCCATAGACACACTCCTAGACCTTGTGGACAGCCTTCCCAGAAGAGTTGAGGCTGTTATGGCTGAAAAGGGTGGGCCAACTCAATATTGAACCCTACGGACTAAGACTGGGATGCCATTACAGGTGAAACTCGAAAAATTAGAATATCGTGCAAAAGTTAATTTTTTTCAGTAATGCAACTTAAAAGGTGAAACTAATATATGAGATAGACTCATTACATGCAAAGCAAGATAGTTCAAGCCATGATTTGTCATAATTGTGATGATTATGGCTTATAGCTCATGAAAACCCCAAATCCACAATCTCAGAAAATGAGAATATTGTGAAAAGGTGCAATATTCTCGGCTCAAAGTGTCCCACTCTAATCAGCTAATTAATCCATAACACCTGCAAAGGGTTCCTGAGCCATACATGGGAAAGACTGCTGACCTGACAGTTGTGCAAAAAACCTCTTCTGCATTGTTTGGTCTCATGTCTCTCATCTTTCTCTTGGCAATGCCCCATAGATTCTCTATGGGGTTCAGGTCAGGCGAGTTTGCTGGTCAATCAAGCACAGTGATCCCACGGTCATTGAACCAGGTTTTGGTGCTTTTGGCAGTGTGGGCAGCTGCCAAGTCCTGCTGGAAAATGAAGTCAGCATCTCTATAAAGCTCATCTGCAGAAAGAAGCATGAAGTGCTCCAAAATCTCCTGGTAGACAGCTGCGTTGACCCTGGACTTAATGAAACACAGTGGACCAACATCAGCAGATGACATGGCTCCCCAAATCACCACAGACTGTGGAAACTTCACACTGGACTTCAAGCATCTTGCAGTGTGTGCCTCTCCATTCTTCCTCCATACTCTGGGTCCTTGGTTTCCAAATGAGATGCAAAAGTTGCTCTCATCAGAAATGAGGACTTTGGACCACTGAGCAACAGACCAGGTCTGTTTTTCTTTAGCCCAAGTAAGACGCTTCTGACATTGTTGTTCAGGAGCGGCTTGACAAGAGAAATACGACATTTGAAGCCCATGTCCAGGATCCGTCTGTGTGTGGTGGCTCTTGATGCACTGACTCCAGCCTCAGTCCATTCCTTGTGAAAGTCCCCAACACTTTTGAATGGCCTTTTCCTGACAATCCTCTCCAGGCTGCGGTCATCCCTGCTGCTTGTGCACCTTTTTTCTTCCACACTTTTCCCTTCCACATAACTTTCTATTAATGTGCTTTGATACAGCACTTTGAGAACATCCAACTTCTTTTGAAATTACCTTTTGAGGCTTTCCCTTCTTATGGAGGGTGTCAATGATCGTTTTCTGCACAACTGTCAGGTCAGCAGTCTTTCCCATGATTGTGATTCCTACTGAACCAGACTGAGAGACCATTTAAAGGCTCAGGAACCCTTTGCAGGTGTTATGGCTAAATTAGCTGATTAGAGTGGGACACTTTGAGCCGAGAATATTGCACCTTTTCACAATATTCTCATTTTCTGAGATTGTGGAATTGGGGGCTTTCATGAGCTGTAAGCCATAATCATCACAAATATGACAAATCACGGCTTGACCTATCTTGCTTTGCATGTAATGAGTCTATCTCATATATTAGTTTAACCTTTTAAGTTGCATTACTGAAATAAATGAACTTTTGCATGATATTCTAATATTTCGAGTTTCACCTGTAAAGATCATATGTGTAGAAAGTCAGGCGTCCCAATACTTTTGGCAATATAGTATATATATATATTATACACACACTAAAATTGTAAATAATGTGGGAGAGGTGAATAATGTGTCATGTATCCATCTAAAGCTAGGTTAAAAAACAGGGCTTGGCCTCTCTTTTTAAAGCCAAACTCCAGCCAAGACTTTCTGATAGCAATGCACAGATGCCTGTTTTTTACTGGTGAGTACGAGTACCAATATTTGTGCTCAAGTACTTGCCAATACCATTGAGGCTGAAATCACTATGACAAGCCTGAATTCAGACAGGAGCAGTGGAGAAAACCACATGTGATTCAGACAGGAATCACACCACATTCTTTTTCGAATCACATGCCATTCTTTGCAGTGTGATTTGAGCCTATTCATTTTATATGGACTCAAATTGCACCTCAAAGGTATCGTTTTTAGGTATTGAAGCATTTACATGAGTACAAGTACTCGTGCAAATGCTTAGTATCAGCACCGATACCGGTATCGATCATTGCAACCCTACTTTTTGAATTTTGGGAATTTTTTTCTTATTTCAAGGAACCACTCTATTTTACTGAAACTATGGATCTACTTAAAAATTGTACACATTTATATAGGATAAAACTCTAATATAATTGGGATGAATTGTTTTCCAGTATCATCTGCTCCCAGCTCTTCCCCACCATGCATACACGATAACATGTCATGTTCTCGGTGGGTCACTCAGAAATATATGAATCGGGGTAAAGACGCATTATCTTCCAAATACCCATCTTGTGATTTCCCCTTGAATGGCTAATCACAAGCAGCCTCTAGTCATCCAAAACAAAGGCGTCATCTCTGCTGGATAAATACACTAGCTCATTAATCTGATGGAACCTGTCAAAAACAAGGCGCTTCATTAAAAATGTGCATCTATTTGAGCTCTAGGTTAGTTAATTGGTATTTAACATTTTTAATCATTTTCCTGTATAATACAAAAGGTAGCATGATATATCATCAGCTAGGTACATTGCTTTAGACAATGTGACTCTACAGGATGGAATATTAACTGAACTTTTTTTTGGCATGAAAGAGTAAGCAGGTTTGATGAATTGTGTGTGTAAAAATACATGGAGTGCATACACTATATTGCCAAAAGTATTGAGACACCCCTCCTGATCATTGGATTCAGGTGTTCCAATCACCTTCATGGCCACAGGTGTATAAAATCAAGCACCTAGGCATGCAGACTTCCTCTTCAAACATTTGTGAAAGAATGGGTCGCTCTCAGGAGATCAGTGAATTCAAGCATGGTACCATGATAGGTTGCCACCTGTGCAATAAGTCCATCCATTAAATTTCCTTACTACTTAATATTCCACGGTCAGCTGTTAGTGGGATTATAGCAAAGTGGAAGCAACTGGGAACAACAGCAACTCGGCCACAAAGTGGTAGGCCACTTAAAATGACAGAGCAGGGTCAGCGCATGCTGAAGTGCACAGTGCGCATAAGTTGCCAACTGTCTGCAGAGTCAATAGCTAAAGGCCTCCAAACTTCATGTGGCCTTCAGATTAGCACAACAACAGTGCATAGAGAGCTTCATGGAATGGGTTTCCATGGCCGAGCAGCTGCATCCAAGCCTTACATCACCAAGTACAATGTGTTGGATGCGTGTTCTCTGAAGTGATGAATCACGCCTCTCTGTCTGGCAATCCAATGGATGTGTCTGGGTTTGGTGGTTGCCAAGAGAACAGTTCTTGACTGACTGCATTGTGCCAAATGTAAAGTTTGGTGGAGGGGGGATTATGGTGTCGGGTTGTTTTTCAGGGGTTGGGCTTGGCCTCTTAGGTTTCAGCATACCAAGACATTTTGGATTATTTCATGCTCCCAACTTTGTGGGAACAGTTTAGGGATGGCCCCTTCTTGTTCCAACATGACTGTGCACCAGTACACAAAGCAAGGTCCATAAAGACATGGATGAGCGAGTTTGTGGTGGAGGAACTTGACTGGCCTGCACAGAGTCCTGACATCAACCTGATAGAACACCTTTGAGAGGAATTAGAGCGGAGACTGCGAGTTAGGCCTTCTTGTCCGACATCAGTGCCTGACCTCACAAATGCACTTCTGGAAGAATGGTCAAACATTCCCATAGACACACTCCTAAACCTTGTGGACAGCCTTCCCAGAAGAGTTGAAGCTGTTATAGTTGCAAAGGGTGCAGCAACTCAATAATGACTCTACGGACTAAGACTGGGATGCCATTAAAGTTTATGTGCATGTAAAGGCAGGTGTCCCAATACTTTTGGCAGTATAGTGTATCTGCAATACATACACATTTCCCCATGGTAAATCCTTTAAAATGTTGCAAGTGCAGGAAATTACCCAGAAATCCAATGAGTAACTAACTTCCTGTTTGAGCTGACAACACAGCGCCCCTTCTCTAGTGATGGACACAGAACACCTCCCTCTCTCCTCATCTCTATAACATAAGGAGTAGCTGTTCTGGAGTCAATGGGGAGTAGAAGGAGGCAGGGCTGATAACACTTCCAGATCTGAGCAGTAATTCAGTGTAAAACTTTTTCCTCTGTGCTGGAGCTTCCTGTAATAAAGACTGGTCACTGCTGCTCTCTCTCTTTGTGCAGGGTGACTAGTACTGTCTCCGCCCGCTCCTGTAGTTTTCTTCAGGCAGCCTGTAGTGGTTGGGTCTCTCACGCAGCTCTGTTCCCTGTATAGGCCATGTGCAACACAGTGATTATGTCACCACTACATTTATATAGTAATATCTGTGTCTGTAAAGGAATTGTGGCTTTTAGGAATATATGTAGCACTACCCCCTTGAACGCCAACGAAACTTGACAAACTTCTTAGAAACCAAAGCTGTACAAAAATGTTGATAAAAAAATAGCACTGTCTCTTTAAGGAACACTTAAGTCTCCTTGCTGTACCTCCTCAGAACCTGAATGAATCCTCCTCTTCATCCAGCTGCACTATAGATGAGCATGTATGTTTATTATTATATTATCCACACTTCTTCATTAAATGGAGAACTCTATAGCACTCCAATCCAAGGAGGAAGGTATGCTGCAGAAAGGGGTAAAGGGAAGAGGAAGCCAGGGCTCGGGGTAGTTTCACATGGGGAGTGAGTGTTGGAGGGGGACACTGCTGATATGAGAATTTGTCACAGTATTGGAGTAAGACTGAGCTGCCATATTCACACAGAAGCTGCAAACACTGGAAAGATGCAGCAGGATGAAGGAAAGAAGTATTTCTGGTTTCATGAAAGATTGCCACAGTCCAGAGACATCACCAACACCACAGTCATCAGAGGGCAGAAGGAGGCTTCATAACAGACTCAGTACTTGTGAGAAGCTGCTGACTAGAGATGAGCGAATTATTCAAAAATTCGATTCGACTGATTCGGCGAATTCGTGAAAAATTTTTGATTCGAGTCGAATATATTCGCTGCAAATTTAACTTATAAAAGGGTGTTTCTAGGCTTCAGAGAGCCTTTATATTAGTGCAGAACACTGTACCTTTAATTTAAATGCCCTTGGAGTCTGCTGGGGAAGAGAAATAATACTGTCAGTCATTATGACATGCAGATGAGTGCCGTCGATCTTAGAATCACGGCACACTTCACTCATTTGGGCAGTCACGGGGCCAAAACCAGAGTGTGGAGCCACAGTGTGGCGGTGGAGGCAGCAGCAATGGGAGGCCATACAGCACCCTATGACAAAATGGAACCCACCAGCAGTGTGAGGAGACCTGAAAGTGGCACATGGCAGAGTGTGGCGATGGAGACAGCAGCAATGGGAGGCGGTACAGGGGCCCATGGCAGATTACGGGCCTGGCAGCAGCAATGGGAGGCCGTACAGGGACCCATGACACACTCTGGACCTGGCAGCAGCATGAGGAGGCGGTACAGGGGCCCATGACAGATTACGGGCCTGGCAGCAGCATGAGGAGTCGGTACGGGGGCCCATGACACACTCTGGACCTGGCAGCAGCATGAGGAGGCGGTACAGGGGCGCATGACAGATTACGAGCCTGGCAGCAGCAACTTGGACAGGAGGACGTTCAGCTTCTGCACCGTCGGGTGCGTGCTCGCAAACTGTTGTCTCTTGGAAACGGATTCCAAGAAAGACTGCAGACGGAATCCGTGAAGAGGAGTAGCAGGAGAAGGAGCATCTGAACGAGCGGAATATGCCAACAAGCGACAACAGGGGCCCATGACAGATTACGGGCCTGGCAGCAGCATGAGGAGTCGGTACGGGGGCCCATGGCAGATTACGGGCCTGGCAGCAGCAATGGGAGGCCATACAGCACCCTATGACAAAATGGAAACCCACCAGCAGTGTGAGGAGACCTGAAAGTGGCACATGGCAGAGTGTGGCGATGGAGACAGCAGCAATGGGAGGCGGTACAGGGACCCATGAGACACTGTGGACCTGGCAGCAGCATGAGGAGGCGGTACAGGGGCCCATGGCAGATTAAGGCCTGCAGCAGCAATGGGAGGCCCGTAATCTGCCAGCACCCTATGACAAAATGGAACCCTGGGCTGGGGCAGGCAGAACCGCCGTATCTTTATCACGGTTTTCCCAGGCCACCGAATGGCGACGCTGCATAAGCTGACGCAACGCTGTAGTCCCTACATGGGCCCCCTGGCCACGCTTGACTTTCTGGCCACATAGTCGAAATACGGCTACGTTTACTTCCTCGGGCGGCTTGACAAAAAATTGCCACACCGCTGAGTAGGAAACTTTGCCCCCGCTACTCCTCAATGGCTGACTGCTACTTCCTCTGTGCACACCGGCACCACTACTGGCCGTGGTGGTAGGCTGCAGTGGAGCTGGTGCTCTACTCCGTGGCCGTTTGCCTCCACTGACACTGCTGCGACCCTGCTGCCTCCTGGCAGCAGCAATGGGGAGGAGGAGGCGGTACAGGGGCCCATGGCAGATTAGGGGCCTGGCAGCAGCAATGGGAGGCCCGTAATCTGCCAGCACCCTATGACAAAAAATGGAACACACCAGCAGTGTGAGGAGACCTGAAAGTGGCACATGGCAGAGTGTGGCGGTGGAGACAGCAGCAATGGGAGGCCGTACAGGGACCCATGAGAGACTCTGGACCTGGCAGCAGCATGAGGAGGCGGTACGGGGGCCCATGGCAGATTACGGGCCTGGCAGCAGCAATGGGAGGCCCGTAATCTGCCAGCACCCTATGACAAAAAATGGAACACACCAGCAGTGTGAGGAGACCTGAAAGTGGCACATGGCAGAGTGTGGCGATGGAGACAGCAGCAATGGGAGGCCGTACAGGGACCCATGAGACACTGTGGACCTGGCAGCAGCATGAGGAGGCGGTACAGGGGCCCATGGCAGATTACGGGCCTGGCAGCAGCAATGGGAGGCCCGTAATCTGCCAGCACCCTATGACAAAAAATGGAACACACCAGCAGTGTGAGGAGACCTGAAAGTGGCACATGGCAGAGTGTGGCGATGGAGACAGCAGCAATGGGAGGCCGTACAGGGACCCATGAGACACTGTGGACCTGGCAGCAGCATGAGGAGGCGGTACAGGGGCCCATGGCAGATTAGGGGCCTGGCAGCAGCAATGGGAGGCCCGTAATCTGCCAGCACTCTATGACAAAATGGAACACACCAGCAGTGTGAGGAGACCTGAAAGTGGCAAATGGCATGACACACTGTGGACCTGGCAGCAGCATGAGGAGGCGGTACAGGTGCCCATGGCAGATTAGGGGCCTGGCAGCAGCTATGGGAGGCCCGTAATCTGCCAGCACCCTATGACAAAAAATGGAACACACCAGCAGTGTGTGAGGAGACCTGAAAGTGGCACATGGCAGAGTGTGGCGATGGAGACAGCAGCAATGGGAGGCCGTACAGGGACCCATGAGACACTGTGGACCTGGCAGCAGCATGAGGAGGCGGTACAGGGGCCCATGGCAGATTAGGGGCCTGGCAGCAGCAATGGGAGGCCCGTAATCTGCCAGCACTCTATGATAAAATGGAACACACCAGCAGTGTGAGGAGACCTGAAAGTGGCACATGGCATGACACACTGTGGACCTGGCAGCAGCATGAGGACGCGGTACAGGGGCCCATGGCAGATTAGGGGCCTGGCAGCAGCTATGGGAGGCCCGTAATCTGCCAGCACCCTATGACAAAAAATGGAACACACCAGCAGTGTGTGAGGAGACCTGAAAGTGGCACATGGCAGAGTGTGGCGATGGAGACAGCAGCAATGGGAGGCCATACAGGGACCCATGAGAGACTCTGGACCTGGCAGCAGCATGAGGAGGCGGTACAGGGGCCCATGGCAGATTAGGGGCCTGGCAGCAGCAATGGGAGGCCCGTAATCTGCCAGCACTCTATGACAAAATGGAACACACCAGCAGTGTGAGGAGACCTGAAAGTGGCACATGGCAGAGTGTGGCGATGGAGACAGCAGCAATGGGAGGCCGTACAGGGACCCATGAGAGACTCTGGACCTGGCAGCAGCATGAGGAGGCGATACAGGGGCCCATGGCAGATTACGGGCCAGGCAGCAGCAATGGGAGGCCCGTAATCTGCCAGCACCCTATGACAAAAAATGGAACACACCAGCAATGTGTGAGGAGACCTGAAAGTGGCACATGGCAGAGTGTGGCGATGGAGACAGCAGCAATGGGAGACCGTACAGGGACCCATGAGACACTGTGGACCTGGCAGCAGCATGAGGAGGCGGTACAGGGGCCCATGGCAGATTACGGGCCAGGCAGCAGCAATGGGAGGCCCGTAATCTGCCAGCACTCTATGACAAAATGGAGCACACCAGCAGTGTGAGGAGACCTGAAAGTGGCACATGGCATGACACACTGTGGACCTGGCAGCAGCATGAGGAGGCGGTACAGGGGCCCATGGCAGATTAGGGGCCTGGCAGCAGCTATGGGAGGCCCGTAATCTGCCAGCACCTTATGACAAAAAATGGAACACACCAGCAGTGTGTGAGGAGACCTGAAAGTGGCACATGGCAGAGTGTGGCGATGGAGACAGCAGCAATGGGAGGCCGTACAGGGACCCATGAGAGACTCTGGACCTGGCAGCAGCATGAGGAGGCGGTACAGGGGCCCACGGCAGATTACGGGCCTGGCAGCAGCAATGGGAGGCCCGTAATCTGCCAGCACCCTATGACAAAAAATGGAACACACCAGCAGTGTGAGGAGACCTGAAAGTGGCACATGGCAGAGTGTGGCGATGGAGACAGCAGCAATGGGAGGCCGTACAGGGACCCATGAGAGACTCTGGACCTGGCAGCAGCATGAGGAGGCAGTACAGGGGCCCACGGCAGATTACGGGCCTGGCAGCAGCAATGGGAGGCCCGTAATCTGCCAGCACCCTATGACAAAAAATGGAACACACCAGCAGTGTGTGAGGAGACCTGAAAGTGGCACATGGCAGAGTGTGGCGATGGAGACAGCAGCAATGGGAGGCCGTACAGGGACCCATGAGAGACTCTGGACCTGGCAGCAGCATGAGGAGGCGGTACAGGGGCCCACGGCAGATTACGGGCCTGGCAGCAGCAATGGGAGGCCCGTAATCTGCCAGCACCCTATGACAAAAAATGGAACACACCAGCAGTGTGAGGAGACCTGAAAGTGGCACATGGCAGAGTGTGGCGATGGAGACAGCAGCAATGGGAGGCCGTACAGGGACCCATGAGACACTCTGGACCTGGCAGCAGCATGAAGAGGCGGTACAGGGGCCCACGGCAGATTACGGGCCTGGCAGCAGCAATGGGAGGCCCGTAATCTGCCAGCACCCTATGACAAAAAATGGAACACACCAGCAGTGTGAGGAGACCTGAAAGTGGCACATGTTTGGGGCATGATTCATGGCGGATTTAGTCAGTTGTGTCAGGAACTGGTGGTTTGAAATCCAGACTAATCCACGCCTGATTCATTTTCACAAACGTGAGTCTCTCCACACTTTGGGTGGACAGTCGTGTCCTCCGCGGAGTTACAATACCTCCTGCCGCACTAAACACTCGCTCAGATGCCACGCTACTGGTCGGGCATGACAGCCTTTAAAGGGCAAATTCAGCTAGTTGGGGCCAAAGGTCAAGTTTCGTTGCCCAGTAGTCAAGGGGATTGTCTACCTCGGTTGGCAGGGTGCTGTCCAAGTAGGCCCATGCCTGTTGTTTGAGGTCCTGCTCCAGGTCCACCTGATGCTGCTGCTGCTGCGGCTGGTTAGTAGTTTCCTCACTGCGCTGGTGAAGAAAGCTACTCATCATCGACTGCAGACTGAGGCAGCCGCTGCTGGTGAAGCTGCCACTGCTCCTACCACCCCACCCCTCCCCTGCTGCCATGGCAGTGGAACGCGAGCGCACAGGGCCCACAGTGTCTGAGGATGGACGTTGGCGCAGAAAGGCAGAGACCAACTGACTACATAGGTGGTTTTTATAGTACGTTATTTTGGCCTCCCTCTCAGCAGGTGTGAAAAAGGCCACCATTTTTGAACGGTAGCGAGGGTCCAACAAGGTGGACAGCCAAAAGTCATCCCTCTGTCTGATGGTTATTATTCGGCTGTTGCTACGCAAGCAAGCGAGCATGCTATGGGCCATTTGTGCCAAGGAATGCGAGGGACTCCCTGCCTCCATCTCCACAGCATACTGCCACGGTGCGTCTGGGTCCTCTGTCTCCTCCTCCTCCTCCTCTACCAGATGCTCCTGCTCCTCCACTCCTGTCCGCTGAGTGGAAAAACCACCCATTTCACTCAATAATTCCTGAGCACAAATGTCCTCCTCTACCTCCTCCTCTTCTTCCTGTCCTGCCCCCACAGGGGTCATGTGGCGTTGAGATCTGTGCGCCACGTCTACCGCACCCTGACCAGCCATTGTTAACAGCATTTGTTCCAGGACGTGCAACAGAGGAATGACGTCGTTCATCCCATAGTCCTGCCGACTCATGAATAGCGTGGCCTCCACAAAGGGCCTGAGCAAGCGGCAGGTGTCACGCATGAGCTGCCAATGGCTGACATCGAAGTTACACAGGGGAGTACCTTTATCCGCTTGTAACATCAGGAAATCGGTGATGGCCTTTCGCTGTTCGTAAAGGCGGTCTAACATGTGTAGGGTTGAATTCCACCTTGTTGCAACGTCGCAGATCAGGCGATGCTGTGGAATTCCGTTCTGCCGCTGCAGCTCAAGGAGGGTGTGCTTTGCGGTGTAGGAATGGCTGAAATGCATGCAAAGTTTACGTGACATTTTAAGGATGTCTTGCAGTGGGATGGTGGATTTTAGGAACCGCTTGACAACCAGATTGAACACGTGAGCCATGCATGGCGCATGGCACAACCTTCCTTGACGCAGAGCAGACACCATGTTCTTTCCGTTGTCGGTCAACATGGTTCCGATTTTCAGTTTGCGCGGAGACAGCCATCTGTCGATTTCTCTGTTCATTACACTCAGAAGTTCCTCCCCTGTGTGACTACGTTCGCCAAGGCATACCAGGTGCAGCACAGCGTGACACCGTTGCGCCCTGCACATGTGATATGCCGGTCGGGTAATGGGACTTGGCACGGGGGTGGCGGCTGAGGACACGGCGGAAGAAGAGGTGGTAGAGGCGGACATCTTTTGTGGACCAAGGACGTGCAAACGTGGAGGCAAAAGCGGCGTGACCTGTCCAAGTTGCTGGTGCGGCTGTGCCGGCACCACGTTCACCCAGTGGGCCGTAAATGACATGTACTGTCCCTGACCGTAGTTACAGCTCCACACGTCGGCGCTGCCGTGCACTTTGGCAGAGACCGACATGCTCAAAGACTGGCCCACCATCTCTTCTACATGTGAATGCAGGGCTGGCATTCACATGTAGAAGAAATGACGGCTTGGCACTCTCCACCGCGGCGCGGCACAAGCCATCATTTCTCGGAAAGGTGCTGAGTCCACCACTTGGAAAGGGAGGGACTGCAGCACCAGCAACTTGGACAGGAGGAGGTTCAGCTTTTGCACCGTCGGGTGCGTGCTCGCAAACTGTTGTCTCTTGGAAACGGATTCCAAGAAAGACTGCTGACGGAATCCGTGAAGAGGAGTAGCAGGAGAAGGAGCATCTGAACGAGCGGAAGATGCCAACGAGCGACAACTCCCCTCAGCAGAGGTGTTGGAGCCTTGACTGGCTGATAGAGGGCGATTGACGTCGGGTGACGGAGCAAGTAACGGAGCGGGTGATGGAGCGGGGGCTGGGGCAGGCAGAACCGCCGTATCTTTATCACGGTTTTCCCAGGCCACCAAATGGCGACGCTGCATATGCTGCCGCAACGCTGTAGTCCCAACATGGGCCCCCTGGCCACGCTTGACTTTCTGGCCACATAGTCGACATACGGCTACGTTTACTTCCTCGGGCGGCTTGACGAAAAATTGCCACACCGCCGAGTAGGAAACTTTGCCCCGATACTCCTCACTGGCTGACTGCTACTTCCTCCGTGCACACCGGCACCACTACTGGCCGTGGTGGTAGGCTGCAGTGGAGCTGGTGCTCTACTCCGTGGCCGTTTGCCTCCACTGACACTGCTGCGACCCTGCTGCCTCCTGGGCAACCCACCGACTGTTTTGCTCGCTGCCAAGCTGCCACCCTCTTCTCCTGATGATGCGGAAGCAATAGCCTGATGACGACGAGGCTGCCAAGTGCGATCAGCCTCATCATCATTAATTAGGGTCTCCGCCTCACTACTAGCCCCCTCGGCTGCGTGTGGGTCAGGAGACAGACCTGTCTCTAGACCGGCTACCGAGCCACTCTCCTCGCCACTACTTCTTCGCCTGGCTGCTGAAGAGGCGGATGTCTCCCCCCGTTCCTGACCGCCCTCTGTTAGCTCTTCCTCACTGTACAGTGGGGCTGAGCCCACAGCATGCGATACTTCGCTTGGTGAGGGAACACCAAAGGACAGGGGCAGGTCGAGGACACGTGATTTCAGTGGGCTTGCTCCCGGGCCATGCCAACTAACGGTTGTGTCTGACGTACCCACCGACCGTTGGCTGTAGGTGTCAGAGGTGACCTGGGAAGAGGAAGACGACCGAGCCAACCAATCGATGATGGCAGGGTTGTCGGTGGAGACACGACCGCTGGATGACACCGGGAGCAATGGCCTCTGGCTGCGACTAGTGCTGCCTCGACCCCTTCCTCTGCTGCCATGTCTGCTCGCTCCTAAAACATTGCCTCCTCTGCCACTCCTTTGCATGTTGTCTGACATACTCTTTAATTCAACGATTATGTGTCCCTGAGTAACAATTCTGTGTCCCTGAGTAACAATTCTGTGTCTGTCCCTGAGTAACAATTCTGTGTCCCTGAGTAACAATTCTGTGTCCCTCAGTAACAATTGTGTGTCCCTCAGTAACAATTCTGTGTCCCTGAGTAACAATTCTGTGTCTGTCCCTGAGTAACAATTCTGTGTCTGTCCCTGAGTAACAATTCTGTGTCCCTCAGTAACAATTCTGTGTCTGTCCCTGAGTAACAATTGTGTGTCCCTCAGTAACAATTCTGTGTCCCTCAGTAACAATTCTGTGTCTGTCCCTGAGTAACAATTCTGTGTCCCTCAGTAACAATTCTGTGTCCCTCCGTAACAATTCTGTGTCCCTCAGTAACAATTCTGTGTCTGTCCCTGAGCAACAATTCTGTGTCCCTGAGTAACAATTCTGTGTCCCTGAGTAACAATTCTGTGTCCCTCAGTAACAATTCTGTGTCCCTGAGTAACAATTCTGTGTCCCTCAGTAACAATTCTGCGTCTGTCCCTGAGTAACAATTCTGTGTCCCTGAGTAACAATTCTGTGTCCCTGAGTAACAATTCTGTGTCCCTCAGCAACAATTCTGTGTCCCTGAGTAACAATTCTGTGTCCCTGAGTAACAATTCTGTGTCCCTCAGTAACAATTCTGTGTCCCTGAGTAACAATTCTGTGTCCCTCAGTAACAATTCTGCGTCTGTCCCTGAGTAACAATTCTGTGTCCCTCAGTAACAATTCTGTGTCCCTCAGTAACAATTCTGTGTCTGTCCCTGAGTAACAATTCTGTGTCTGTCCCTGAGTAACAATTCTGTGTCCCTCAGTAACAATTCTGTGTCCCTCAGTAACAATTCTGTGTCCCTGAGTAACAATTCTGTGTCTGTCCCTGAGTAACAATTCTGTGTCCCTGAGTAACAATTCTGTGTCCCTGAGTAACAATTCTGTGTCCCTGAGTAACAATTCTGTGTCCCTTAGTAACAATTCTGTGTTTGTCCCTGAGTAACAATTCTGTGTCCCTGAGTAACAATTCTGTGTCCCTCAGTAACAATTCTGTGTCCCTCAGTAACAATTCTGTGTCCCTCAGTAACAATTCTATGTCTGTCCCTCAGTAACAATTCTGTGTCCCTGAGTAACAATTCTGTGTCTGTCCCTGAGTAACAATTCTGTGTCTGTCCCTGAGTAACAATTCTGTGTCCCTCAGTAACAATTCTGTGTCCCTCAGTAACAATTCTGTGTCTGTCCCTGAGTAACAATTCTGTGTCCCTCAGTAACAATTCTGTGTCCCTCAGTAACAATTCTGTGTCCCTCAGTAACAATTCTGTGTCTGTCCCTGAGTAACAATTCTGTGTCCCTGAGTAACAATTCTGTGTCCCTCAGTAACAATTCTGTGTCCCTGAGTAACAATTCTGTGTCCCTCAGTAACAATTCTGTGTCCCTCAGTAACAATTCTGTGTCCCTCAGTAACAATTCTGTGTCTGTCCCTCAGTAACAATTCTGTGTCTGTCCCTGAGTAACAATTCTGTGTCCCTGAGTAACAATTCTGTGTCCCTCAGTAACAATTCTGTGTCCCTGAGTAACAATTCTGTGTCCCTCAGTAACAATTCTGTGTCCCTCAGTAACAATTCTGTGTCTGTCCCTCAGTAACAATTCTGTGTCTGTCCCTCAGTAACAATTCTGTGTCTGTCCCTGAGTAACAATTCTGTGTCCCTGAGTAACAATTCTGTGTCCCTCAGTAACAATTCTGTGTCCCTCAGTAACAATTCTGTGTCTGTCCCTGAGTAACAATTCTGTGTCCCTCAGTAACAATTCTGTGTCCCTGAGTAACAATTCTGTGTCCCTCAGTAACAATTCTGTGTCCCTCAGTAACAATTCTGTGTCCCTCAGTAACAATTCTGTGTCTGTCCCTCAGTAACAATTCTGTGTCTGTCCCTGAGTAACAATTCTGTGTCCCTGAGTAACAATTCTGTGTCCCTGAGTAACAATTCTGTGTCCCTGAGTAACAATTCTGTGTCCCTCAGTAACAATTCTGTGTCTGTCCCTGAGTAACAATTCTGTGTCCCTGAGTAACAATTCTGTGTCCCTCAGTAACAATTCTGTGTCCCTGAGTAACAATTCTGTGTCCCTCAGTAACAATTCTGTGTCCCTGAGTAACAATTCTGTGTCCCTCAGTAACAATTCTGTGTCCCTCAGTAACAATTCTGTGTCCCTCAGTAACAATTCTGTGTCTGTCCCTCAGTAACAATTCTGTGTCTGTCCCTGAGTAACAATTCTGTGTCCCTGAGTAACAATTCTGTGTCCCTGAGTAACAATTCTGTGTCCCTCAGTAACAATTCTGTGTCTGTCCCTGAGTAACAATTCTGTGTCTGTCCCTGAGTAACAATTCTGTGTCCCTGAGTAACAATTCTGTGTCCTTCAGTAACAATTCTGTGTCCCTGAGTAACAATTCTGTGTCCCTCAGTAACAATTCTGTGTCCCTCAGTAACAATTCTGTGTCCCTCAGTAACAATTCTATGTCTGTCCCTCAGTAACAATTCTGTGTCCCTGAGTAACAATTCTGTGTCTGTCCCTGAGTAACAATTCTGTGTCTGTCCCTGAGTAACAATTCTGTGTCCCTCAGTAACAATTCTGTGTCCCTCAGTAACAATTCTGTGTCTGTCCCTGAGTAACAATTCTGTGTCCCTCAGTAACAATTCTGTGTCCCTCAGTAACAATTCTGTGTCCCTCAGTAACAATTCTGTGTCTGTCCCTGAGTAACAATTCTGTGTCCCTGAGTAACAATTCTGTGTCCCTCAGTAACAATTCTGTGTCCCTGAGTAACAATTCTGTGTCCCTCAGTAACAATTCTGTGTCCCTCAGTAACAATTCTGTGTCCCTCAGTAACAATTCTGTGTCTGTCCCTGAGTAACAATTCTGTGTCCCTGAGTAACAATTCTGTGTCCCTCAGTAACAATTCTGTGTCCCTGAGTAACAATTCTGTGTCCCTCAGTAACAATTCTGTGTCCCTCAGTAACAATTCTGTGTCTGTCCCTCAGTAACAATTCTGTGTCTGTCCCTCAGTAACAATTCTGTGTCTGTCCCTGAGTAACAATTCTGTGTCCCTGAGTAACAATTCTGTGTCCCTCAGTAACAATTCTGTGTCCCTCAGTAACAATTCTGTGTCTGTCCCTGAGTAACAATTCTGTGTCCCTCAGTAACAATTCTGTGTCCCTGAGTAACAATTCTGTGTCCCTCAGTAACAATTCTGTGTCCCTCAGTAACAATTCTGTGTCCCTCAGTAACAATTCTGTGTCTGTCCCTCAGTAACAATTCTGTGTCTGTCCCTGAGTAACAATTCTGTGTCCCTGAGTAACAATTCTGTGTCCCTGAGTAACAATTCTGTGTCCCTGAGTAACAATTCTGTGTCCCTCAGTAACAATTCTGTGTCTGTCCCTGAGTAACAATTCTGTGTCCCTGAGTAACAATTCTGTGTCCCTCAGTAACAATTCTGTGTCCCTGAGTAACAATTCTGTGTCCCTCAGTAACAATTCTGTGTCCCTCAGTAACAATTCTGTGTCCCTCAGTAACAATTCTGTGTCTGTCCCTCAGTAACAATTCTGTGTCTGTCCCTGAGTAACAATTCTGTGTCCCTGAGTAACAATTCTGTGTCCCTGAGTAACAATTCTGTGTCCCTCAGTAACAATTCTGTGTCTGTCCCTGAGTAACAATTCTGTGTCTGTCCCTGAGTAACAATTCTGTGTCCCTGAGTAACAATTCTGTGTCCTTCAGTAACAATTCTGTGTCCCTCAGTAACAATTCTGTGTCTGTCCCTGAGTAACAATTCTGTGTCCCTCAGTAACAATTCTGTGTCCCTCAGTAACAATTCTGTGTCTGTCCCTGAGTAACAATTCTGTGTCCCTCAGTAACAATTCTGTGTCCCTCAGTAACAATTCTGTGTCCCTCAGTAACAATTCTGTGTCCCTCAGTAACAATTCTGTGTCTGTCCCTCAGTAACAATTCTGTGTCTGTCCCTCAGTAACAATTCTGTGTCTGTCCCTGAGTAACAATTCTGTGTCTGTCCCTGAGTAACAATTCTGTGTCTGTCCCTGAGTAACAATTCTGTGTCCCTCAGTAACAATTCTGTGGCCCTAAGTAACGTTTCTGTGGCCCTAAGTAACGTTTCTGTGGCCCTAAGTAACATTTCTGTGGCCCTAAGTAACGATTCTGTGGCCCTAAGTAAAGTTTCTGTGGCCCTAAGTAACGTTTCTGTGGCCCTAAGTAACGATTCTGTGGCCCTAAGTAACATTTCTGTGGCCCTAAGTAACGTTTCTGTGGCCCTAAGTAACGTTTCTGTGTCCCTAAGTAACGATTCTGTGGCCCTAAGTAACGTTTCTCTGGCCCTAAGTAACGTTTCTGTGGCCCTAAGTAACGTTTCTCTGGCCCTAAGTAACGTCTGTGTCCCTAAGTAACGTTTCTCTGGCCCTAAGTAACGTTTCTCTGGCCCTAAGTAACGTTTCTGTGTCCCTAACTCTCTCCCTCAATACAGACAGCTCTGCCTCTCTTGAATGACTGGAGGCAAATGGAGAATTCTAAAATGGCCGCCATTTATAGCTCGACCATTACACAGTGCTGGCTGGCTGGCTGCTGATTGGCTAATGCGATCACATGTCATGAATGAATGCATTATGGGTCAGCGCGCCTTGTCTGCGCGCCTTCCCAGACATCCCCGCTCCGTCGCCGCACATGTCGCCGCCATTTTAGGAAAAATTTTCCTAATATTTGAAACGAATTCCACTTCGCCTAGTTCGATTCGCTCATCTCTACTGCTGACCATAACTCTATTATCCTCCTTTTAAAAGGGCAGTGTCATCCTAACTCGGAAATTGTTTTGGGGACTAACGCCCTTTACCACAAGATACAAATATACCTGAGCACTTCGATGCAGGACCCTGGGCCCCAATGTTTATTACCACATTGACCAATGGGAGGGGATTTGGAGAGTCTCAAGGACCCTTTAGTGTCTAGTACCACCTGTTTGGACCCCCCAGATCTGGGGTTCGGGTACAGGAATACTCGGTTCTTTCATTGTTTGTTGCATTCTATGGATGTGTTTATTTTGTTATTGCTTATTGCTGTTGTGATTTGGTTATTGTTGCCTTGTTGGGTGTGAAGCCCAAATAAATCCTCCTTCTTCAGTCTTGGTTTGTCAGAAGGTGTGGCATTACCAGAAGAGTTCATTGTGTAAAGTCCAAAAATTAAGACTCTCCAGTAGACTTGATCAGTGATAGTGACAGCGATCCGTATGGTAAACAATCCATCACTGGCTAAATTGCCTCTTCACCCCCACGTTGCGACCCCTAGGAAGACCCCTAGGACCCCACCCACAGAAGAGTTCATTGTCATCTGAAATAAGAAAACCCATACAACAGAGGTTGAATTATGAAGATGCTATTTGCCTGGTAGTCTCTGGATATGAATTATCGGGTGACAACTGTCACCAATGAGTTGCCATTAGAATATAAAATAGATGGTATATCTTCCAATTCGGATATCCATTCCAATGATAACTGTCTACAAGGGGTTATCAGTCATGTTAAAGAGATTTCTTCTTGTGTCTACAGGACAAGACGTGAAGATTACTGTTATCAATAGGACACCGATGGCAAAAAATTAAAAACCTGATGGGTTTTAATCAAATGCCACTCCATAAAAAATGCAAAAAAATGTTTGATCATCAATTACATTTTTTGAAAGGAAGGATTATAGTCAGCTGCATACAGCACCATTTGAAATCAACTTGTTTTAATATCAAAGAAGACTTTATTAGGCATAAACAAGAGTACAGCATTCCAGTGTATGCAAGAACACAAAGTTAGAGCACAGCTCCAAAAGAATCATCATTAATTTTCCAGGTACAGAAAAGTGGACATTAAAAAGATGCAGGGACTCACATTCCACAATTTGCATCATAATGAAGAACATTGCAAAAAGTGCATTTGAACCAACTCCAGTGGAGTGAAGTCCAGGGGTATCCAGCCAGGGGGCCCATAGTTTCTCGAATTTACCAGGGCATCCTCTATGTTGGTAGATGTATTTTTGCAAATGAAGGATATCACCCACAGAATGTCTCTACTCCTTGAGGGAGGGAGGATCCAAAGATTTCCAATGGTCCAAGAGTGATTTACGTTCTAGAAAGAGAACTCTGGAGATGGCCACACAGGTGAATTCTCTAGGTTTTTTATCATCTGGAATATTTTACAAGCAGCATTTAGGGTCTAAAGGTATGCTAGCTTGGAATACTTTATTAATTGTATCAACCACTCCCTTCCAGTATTGATGGAGTTTGGGATATCACCAGAGTAAATGAATGAGGGCACCATGCAGTACAGGGTCATCCAGTTCTCAGGGCAAAGATCCAGAATTGTGCCCCCATCCTTCACTGGTAATACATGCCATAGATTGGGTCTACCACCCTGTGTTATTCTTTATCCCCTTGCTTCTCTGTGCCCAGGGCAGCTGTCCCTTCTGCCCACCACTTGTCCCAGCCATGGCGCCATGGTCTCTCTTACACTTAATACAGCAAGGGTCTGGCTGGATACCCATTTTATACAGAAGTAGTGGAGTATAGGGGGCTCTAAGCAGGGTATATAGTTGGGACAGTTTTTGAGACACATTGAGTGAGCACGGAGTAACTGATACAAAAGCCCTTTCCCATTGATCACCTGTCATAGGCCCCAGATCCCTTTTCCACTGTGCAGGAGCTCTCATGGGATATTCCCTGAGATATGCAGACAGAAGCATGGAGTAGCAATGTGAAATAAGGCCCTTGGAGGACTCATCAGTAGAAACCAAGGTAAATAATGGTGTTGAAAACATACCCCACTCGGTAGCACTCCCTTGTGACCTAATGTCATGACATAGCTGCACATAGTAATAATACAAATACTTGGGCAGGGAGAAGGTCGTTTGCAGATCAGAAAAAGACAGCAAAATCCCATCTCTAAAAACCTGATGCAGGTGGGTGATCCCAAAAGCCTTTCATCGGTTACCCTGTTGTAGTTTCTCCAGCTCCTCATAGGAGGCATTGTGCCGCAATGGGCTACATTTAGTAAAACCTGTGACTCTCTGTATAGGCCTGGCTTTGCTCCAAATTTTTTAAATAAGGTTGTAGGTAGGAAAATGTTTATTATTTTTACCTAATGCTAAAGATTTTAGCCCCTTGGGAATAGACTCCCTGTGGATATCGACTTTAGAATTTAGTCAGCGAGTACAAATATGGATTTAATAGAAGTTTTCACATTTGCTTGAAGTTCTTTCCTATGACGTTTGTGCTTCAAAGAAATGCGAAAAAAAATTTTTCTTGATGTACCATTAATCAATATCTTATTCAAGTTGTTAGAAGCCAATTGCGTATAATCTGCAGTAAAGTCTTTAAATGCTAAACTATTTTTTTTTAGCTTAAAACATGTAAAACCAATTTGCTTTCATTAGTTTCCACTCCTAGCACTAATTGAGCACCCTGCCGCGATAAAACCAGCATGCACAATCAATGACTATCACAGCAATGTAGTTTAAATATTTGAAAAGAAGTTAAAGAAAAATCAATGAGCAGCATACAGGCCATCTTTGTACCTATGCTTGCTTCTGGCATTGCAATGTACAGACCACTATATCACTAGCATGGGGCATCGTGGCCACTATGTGCAACAGGGTCCAGAGGGGTGGCCAGGATATTTGGAGCTAATTCACCTTTTCAAGTATCATGAAAAGGTGAACTTACCCTTTAACCACTTTAAGACTGGCTAACATATATGTAGCGCTACCCTCTTGAGGGCCACTGCACAGCCAGGCAACATGCATTTTTCCACAGTTTTTGTCACAGAGTCAGTAAAACAGTCCTTAAGCTTGGTTTTATTTTATTAGGGGTTAACAGCTTGAATGGGGTCTTGGGGTATATGAGATGCCCAAGGAACTGTAAAACCTGAGGACAACTTCTCAGCAAACACTGTGCACTGTACAAAAATGTGGACCAAAAAGTAGCAACTGTCTCTTTAAGGAGCACTGATGTTCCTTTTGGTGTACCTCCTCAGACCCCAGATGAATCCTTCCTCTTTCCCCTGGGTGACCTGATGGTATCCCTGAGCAAGGGATTCCAAGATCTGCAGTTTAGTCCCAGATGAGAACTAGTTGGGTATTGCACCTGAACGCCCTCTCCCTTCTCTGGCCCATGGGGTGTAGAAGTATTCACACTGTCCTGTCTTGGTGGGTTGCAGCTGATTTCAGACCTTATGCTAGGCTGGCCCCTTTCAGGCTGACAGGATGTCCTCCCTAGGAGATGGTGGTAAAGTGCAGATGCTTCCATCCAGCACCAGCCTCTAGGTAGGCTTCCCTCTCTGTGACCCCCTCTCAGGCTCTACACTCCAGCACATTCACTCAGTCCATCTTCCACCCAACTCAACACCCTGCTACCCAGGCTCTCTCACATTTAGGGGTTGCTTTTAGCACCCATTCCCAGCCTCCTGCCTGGGGATTGGCCAAGTTCCCCTAAACATGTAAATCCAGGCTTCCTTCCCTCCTCTTCTAGAAAGTTCCTCCAGTTTCTAGAAGGGTGGGAGAGCTCCAGAAACCCTGACCTGTAGAGCCTCCCAGCCTGTTCTCACTCAGAGGATGACTCATCCCAGGTTTCTAACAAGCCTCTGACTAAAAAAAACAAATCCTATCTAGCTAAACCTAGAGGGCACTACATACAGTGGTGTATTTAGGTTTTGTGCTGCCCTAGGCAACAAAAAAGTCAGCTCCCCCCCGCAGAGAGAGCCTGACATTGACCAAAAACACCCCTGCCTCCCACCCAAGAGAGCCTTTCACTACCACTGCCCCTCCATACACCAGCCACCATCCCCCATGGTGAGAGAGAGAGACACTCACTTTAACAGCTCTAGACATCTCCGGGAACAAGAGTTGGGCTGTGCATACACCATCATGATACCTGCAGCCTCTCTTGGAACCCACCAGGTCCCCATGCCGCGTTTGTCCCTTCTTCCATCCCTTCTTCCAAGGGGCAATGCTGCCCCCCTGAGAAATGCCACCCTAGGCAAATGCCTTGTTTGTCTTGTGGTATATACACCCCTGGCTACATACATGTTGCCCGTTTAAAGTGGCATACTGGGCTGATGCCTACAGATAAAGGCACTTGATTTTTTAGTCAGAGGTAATAGGCTTAAACTGAACGATGGAAGTAGCAGGAACAAAAGATCTAAGCACTAAATTTTACTCTTAAAAAAATAAATCCCTCAACTTAGTACAAATTGGCCACTGAAAGAACAGCTTACTAGTATAGTTTGTCAGCTTTTTTTTGCAGTTCTGCAGTGCATTGTCCTAAATGTTTAATACAATGTCAAAGCACACTTGATACTTTGAACTGCTAATCATCTACTGTCCACTAGTCTTATGACTTTCATTTTTATGATTTTTATTAATATTATTATTTTTACCTCAATTTTTATCATTGTTGCCAGTGTTATTACTACAATTTTTTTTATATTTATTTTTATTTATCTACATTTGCAGATGATGTATTCATGTATATTTAATATTTTATTCGCTTTCTCTTTCAGTGCATGTATGTATCTATGTATATGTGTATGTGCATGTGTATATATTTATGTATATGTGTTTATAGAAATTACAAAATATTGCGATTTAAATAACCCCCTCCAACCCCTCGCCTTATAACAAGTAGAGGAAGTGGAGCTTTGCTCCCAAAGCATTTAGCCCTGGTTATTTACCGCTTGACCTTCATACAGGCTGGTCAGTAGCTCTGAGGAAAGGGATGCGTCAGCCATTTGACCGCACTGACAGTTGGAACACCTTGCTTGCCGTTGTGGCCACCGTCAATATGCAAATTATTTTTAGATACATGCTTCGTCTGTGAATATGATTTTATTTTTCATTTTATTTTTTATTTTTCACTCCTTTTAATAAACCTTGGATAATGCACTAGGTGTGTGCGCCACCTGTTTTTTCTCCTTCTTGTCCATTTAAAACTAGACTTCAGGTATGTGTGTGGTAGAGCTTGTCTAGCATCAGGACAAATAGAAACAGTGCTTCAGTGTGGGCCATTTTAACCAGTCTGCTGACAGCACCATCATAGTCTGCAGCTTCTGCCTGCAGCATTTCAGCCATTGTAAACGTAGCAGCCATGTGGTACCATATGAATGAGGAAACACATGACTACACACCACAGAGCTCCGTGGGAGAAGCACCTCACTGAAACTGCAACCTCAATGCATCCGCTGTAACATCAGCAATCTCCATTACCAGGGAGGGAAATCTCTCAAGGACTTTCAGAAGTTTAGAGTACACCCCATCTAGCGGGGAAGAGGAATATAGAGTCACACTGAGGATAGTCAAGTGAAAGAGTGAACCTTTTCAGAATTCTTAGATGGTGACAGCACAGTCCCTCTTACATTCAACCTGAACTTAAATCTCACCCCTGATGAAGTGTGTAGTAAAATAAAGGGTCCTATTCCTTGGTCCTGTAGCTAGGTATGGTGTAGTTCCAGAGAAAGTCACTAGATGTCCCTACAAGACCTTGATACACTGGTATAGACTCCAGTATAAGACCATCTCTGCAACAGTCCCACCCTGATGACCAAGCAGAGCTCCCTGCCACTCATAAGAGTTATAACAAGAGTAGATAAGACCAAGTAGGTGAAGCCCCAGGGCAGAAACTCGGGACACCCCTCTCCATGCTGTGAAAGGGAATGAAGGATGTTGTTCCTTTTAATGTCAGACCTGCAAATGAAGGACCATGCAGGCTTGGGTAGCCTAGGTCAGTAGTTCTCAATCTTATTGAGACTACGGTCAGGGAAATGCTTTCAAGATTTCCCATGCCCCATCATTAAAAAAAGTTTATACTGACCCAAAAAAGTATTAGAATGTAATATATGTATTGAAATACTAGAAACATATGGATAGGACTGGGTGTCACTATGAGGGGATGGGGTTTTGGAGGGGTTAAGGGGTCTCTCCAGGAGGCTGTGGGCATTGTTGGGGCACTGTGGGAGACCAGAGGGCTTTTTAGGGGCTGGGGACCACTGTGGGAGGTTGGGGGCACTGTGGTACACTGTTGGAGGTCAGACGCACTATGGGGGACTGAAGGCTTTGTGGTAGGCTAAGGCCCACTGTGGGAGGCTGGGTGGCAGTGTGGGAGGTTCAGGGTACTGTGGGGATTCAGAACTTTCAGGGGATCTGGGTACACTGTGGAAGGTTGAGCAAAACTGTTGGCCACTATGGGAGGCTGTAGAGGGCACTATGGTAGCTGGGAGGCAATGTGAGAGGTTAGGGGATCTGCAGCTGGCAGGAGGCCTTGGAGAGGGGAGGCCATGGCTCAGCAGCAGGCCACAGCCTGGTGGTTGAGAACCATTGGCCTATATTGTGTGTTCCCCCTCAGGGCCTGCCCCTGCTTGAGAGGAAAGAGTGCTGCAGGTGTTCTCATCTCTCCCCTCTGAGAATTGTTTTGCTATGGTGTCAGCATTATCCTTTATGGCTGACCATTGTACCCTTTCTCCCATAGAAGCCCCCAACAGTATTTTTCTTTAATGTTTTTCTATTTACCTTTTTAGATGCATTCTGGTTATTCACATGACCTGCAGGATCCTCAAATAGTATTTCTTTACACCGATCAGTAATATATGGGGTACGATGACACATAGGGGGAGATCTGCTAAAACTGGTGCACATAGAATCTGGTGCCTTGTGCATAGTAACCAATCAGATTCTAACTTCAGCTTGATCAGTAAAACTTTGATAATAAAACCTAGAGTCTGATTGGTTACTATGCATAGCTGCAGCAGATTCTGTGTGCACCAGTTTTAGTAAATCACCCCCATACTGTTGATCCCTACATTCTATAGATTATATTGTACATGACATACTATTGGCTATTGCACAATACATACTCCTGACCAAAATGTTTCTGACTTTTTTGATAAAATGTTTTTAAGGAAGGCTCTACCAAAGTGTTAGCTTTCTTTCTATGCTCTTTGTTACTTTGTTAAAAATGATCATTTGGGATTATGTGTTTCTGTTTAGTTTGATTGTGGGACTGCACTTTACTGGTAGTATTTGGAAAATGGCACTAATAATCACATAACACCAACATACTATCCAGGGTCACTTGACAGTATATAGTCAATCACATGAAGTGGACGGTCAGCAGTAGTCACATGTAAAAGCATCATGCAGCCATTAAGGTAAGCCGTCTTCCCTTAGCAGTCTCTCTCCACCCCAAGTCATTAGTATTCACTGAGATAGGATCTCTACAGTCACCTCCTTTAAAGGTACACTTCTTTCGGGATACCCCAGAGTGAAAGCATCACTTAGGGAACTCTTGGCCTGGCCTAAAAGGTCTTTTGAAACACTCCCTAGCCCTCATCTTTACAAATGTCAGGAACTCTACAGCCGGTTCTTCTGGGTGCAGGTCTATCTCTCCCCGGCCTCTAGCCCTGTCCAGGGCCTCCACTTGCTGGCTTCATAGATGCATAGATATAACGTGCTTGGCTCCCATGCCCCAGCTGCACCAGGGCTCCACCCAACCTGGCTTATATGTGGGTGCTGACTTACCCATTACATCACTGCAGGAGGGCTTTCACTAAAAGGGGCCTAACACCTGATGATACTCTCTCCAGTAATCAGACTCTATTCTGGCACCGAGCCACCTAGTGGCAGACTAGCAAACTACACTTGCCTACATGCGGGCCCAGGTAGTCATAAACGCTGGCTGCCTACACCTGGAAGAGGCAACCAGCTAAAGAGGACCAAGATAGCAGGTGTATGGCACCTGAGCAGCCTGTCACGTTAGGACAATGCTGTATTTGCTGTGTGAGTGAATATGTGTCATGAAGACAACCCAGGAATACAGGTATGAGGGGAAAAAACATGGGAGAGCCTGGGGGAAGTTGAGTAACTGTTTAAGGCCTCGTTCACACCATACATGCAGAAAAACAGATTTCACTTGCTGAGACATCATTTTACATTAGTTTTCATGCATGCTCCAATGGGTTTTATACACCTTGCAGATTCCAGCACAGAAAAAATCTGCATGTGACACTAGTGCTGTGGTGTGAACAGGGCACATAGAGAACAATTGATTTTGTCCTGCTCTTGCAGAATGCATGCAGAAAAACTGACATCTCTGCACCTTGGTGTGAATGAGCCCTAAAGGGGAACTAAACCCATCAATGTTACAGTCCAGGAATGTAACTGTCACATTGCATGTGCTCTCAGCCAAACTGTTAATCCATCAAATAGCCGGGGTCATGACTGATCACATGTGCAGCACCATGGCAGTTGAACATTATACAGAGGAGAAGATGGCAGCTTACCTGGCTGAAAAGGATTTAAAGTGACACTAATGCAGGCCATAGACAGTTCATTTATCGGCCAAATTTTTGTTTGTCGCACCGTTAGTGGGGCAATGTCATCAGCTGATTTTCACGGTTCCTCCTTGTTTCTTTTATCGGTCATGATGGAAAATTTATGAAAAACGGCCTATTTTTGTAAGCATTGGTGGCAACAAAATGACCGATCTTTCGTTTTTCGGCCGAAAATTCGGCCGAAAAATGAACCGTCTATGGCCTACATAAGGCTTTTTTTAAAAAAAAATAACAAACATGTCTATACTTACCTGCCCTGTGCAGTGGTTTGGAACAGAGCAGCCCCAATCCTCTTCTTTTTGGGTCCCTGTCGGCGCTCCTCCCCATCGAGCAGTGCCCCCAGGGAAAGCCACATGGAGCTGTGGCTTGGTCCCACCCCCATGCTCTCTCCTCATTGGCTCACTGGCTGTGATTGATAGTAGCGTATGCCAATGGGCTCCCACTGCTGTCTCAGCCAAAGGAGGAAGAGTCCCCAGACAGCAGAGGCTGTTGAAAACGTCGCTAGATTGGAAGGGGCTCAGGTAAGGATTGGGGGAGGGGTTGGGGGGCCGCTGCATACAGAAGGTTTTTTACCTACATGCATAGTAGAATACATGAAGGTATAGAGCCTAGAGCCTTTGGAAACACTTTATGAAGTATTTTCCTGGTACAAGAGCATACAGTGAGTAGGCTGAAATTCTATGACCACGCTGTCAGGGCAGGAGCTGAGGAATGGACAGACAGGCCTAATAACAATGTAACGCACTGGCTGGCGACAACCACCACCCACAGAACGAAGTCCCCCAGGGCGCGGAGTCTAAGTCCCAGGCTGCCCTTCACCAGGGCCCCTGATGGTGGGGATGGACTTGACGCAGCCAGGAACCAGGTTACGGCCCCTGAGACACCTCAGTTGTGGTAATGGCCGCCGCCAATGGCGTGTAGCTGGAGGAAAAGACAACAGAGTAGTCGGGCAGGCCGGGTCGACAACAACGGGACAAAATGGTACAGGACAGCAGATGAGAATCATGGGTCACGGGCCGAGTTCAGCAACGGAGGGTCAGATCAAAGGAGAACACAAAGAATGGTCAGGTCACAAGCCAAGTCAGATTCCAGGAGAGTCACGAGAGTCAGAACAGAGTTAAAGAAACATAAAGACACAAGATACAAGTGCAAAGGGCATGTGTGGACCACAGGCTTATATGTAATCAGCTACACCCCTCTGGGGGATGGACCTCAGAGACCAGAAGGCATAAAAGATTCCCATCATGCTCTGCAGAAATCCAACATGGATGCCAGCACAGGGAGAAACATAACCTCTGGGAAAAGGTAGGACCTTGACACGCCCATTTAGGCCACACCCAATATTCAGTGCAATTTAGCCACACCCACTTTTTGCCATAAAGCAAACCTTTTCAGATTGGCCTTCTTTCCTATTTGATTTTGGGAGGTATGTAACCTTCCACCACTCTATTCAAAACTAAAACAAAAAAAAAAATGTTGATTTAGATACACTTTATCACAAATATGAACAAACAAGAAGGCATAAAATGGCAGTCACATCAACAAAAATTACTTTACTGCTCGCTGAAAACACATTTTTTCCTTTAATGTAACTGAATAGCAGGCACATTTTTTTTTTTTTGTAAACAGTACATTACAAGATACAATAATGGGAGGTAATAATAAAACCATAACATAATCATGCTTGCTTTCATAAGGTCACCATTATGTAGCAATCATGTTTTTATACAATGCATTAATTCCACAGTTGGGATTCTATTAAATGCCCTGCATCAGCTTGTAGAGAATCATACTCCGTATGTTAATTGTCCTTTCCTGAAAATGCACTATTTGGCTGAATCAACAGCCTGCCTGGAATATCAAAGTATCTGCTACTTAATGCAGAGTCATTCCGTAATGCTCTGTGGAAAGAGAGTTTACAGTCAGAAACATTTGAGGCTCTTAATGGATTGTGCAATTAATCTTATTAATAAGTGATTGTCAGTGCGCTACGCTTTCAGCGATTGTTACAGCTTGTAATTATTAGTCGTGATAATAGGCAATGTTAAAGCTGAACTCCGGGCAGATATAAAAGACACACATTAGCACAGCTTTTTAGGAATTCATCATTAAATGTCTTTTTTGTAATGCAAACACATAGGTACCTGAGTTTGACTTGGCATGAGACTATTGCAGTTGCTGTACAGCAGAACTCAGATTGGGAGAGGGAAGGGCAGCAAAAGGAGCCAATCAGCTGGGATGGAGTACTCATATGCTAACAAGGGAATGCTAATAGGAGAAAAAAGCAGAGTCGTAGACAGATGAATTTATCAAATGGTTGTTTTTCCTTTCACATTCCAGTCATAGACTGGGTGTCAGGACCTGGATCACCTGCTGGTGGCATTGTGCTTCCCAGAGTGGGAGGTTGTAGTTCCAGTGTCCACAAGCAGGTGTCTCCCAGCAGCCAGCAGATCTCTAATGCTGGCTGCTGGGAGGGTATTTAGGTCCTCCCCTACTAATGCCTCTTGCACCAGAGTTTTGTTCTGCTGCCAGAGACTGTATGTCATTTATATCAGGTACTTCTATAGCGCCCAGGGGTGGACTGACAACTCATGGGGCCCCTGGGCAATAGGGGATCATGGGGCTCCTGTGTCCTTGGCCAAACTCAAAAAAGCCTATGGAAAAGGTACCAGGGGCATCTCATGGGGCCCCCTACTGACCCTGGGCCCTCGGGCAGTGCCCAAGTTTCCAAATGGTCAGTCCGCCCCTGATAGCACCATTTACACAGAGCTTTACATATATATTGTACATTCACATTAGTCCCTAACCCTCAAGGGGTGTACAATCTAAGGTCCCTAACTTACATTCATACATATACATACTAGGGCCAATATAGACAGGAGCCAAATCATCTACCAGCATGTCTTTGGAGTGTGGGAGGAAACTGGAGTACCTGGAGGAAACCCACGCAGGCACAGGGAGAACATGCAAACTCCAGGCAGGTGGTGCTGTGGCTGGGATTTGAACTAACGACCCTAGTACTGCCAGGCAGAAGTGCTAACCATTTAGCCACTGTGCTGCCCAAATTTATTCCAATCCTGATCATCATGATTTATTCTAATCCTTGCCCTGATCTTGCTACTGCCCTGCATCCTACTACCTCTTATCTGCTCCTCTTGTTCTTGATCCCAGCCCTGATTTCTCCATTCCCATCTGTTCCCTGCATTTCCAGTTTACCTTGTTGATCTGTATTCCTCATTTTGTGTATATACTGACACTGGGGAAGGGACTATACCTGCAAGTCTTACTTAACCCCTTGGCGCTGGCGCCTCCCAGCCCTTTAAGGGTTTCAGAAGCTGGGAGGCAGGGTGGGGTTTTAGGGTCATGTGATCGCCGTGATTCGCCGGCACAATGGTCACATGATTGGGAAAGGTCCCGCTCGAAAGAGGAGATCGGGACCTTTCCATGAGTACCGGACATGTGTGCTGGGAGCATGCAGGGCACGCACTCTCAGCACGTTTTTCTTAATTGCACTCAAATATGCAGCCACTCAGCGTCAAGGCCCAGACGCCGGGAGGCCACACATTTGTGTGCGGCCGGCGCCAAGTGGTAAAAAAAAGCCTAACGCTAACTATTCTAACAAATGTGTACTTACCTATTTTTAATCAGGTCTGGTCACATCACACAATCCTGCAGCTTTGGCTCCCCTGAATAAGGGAACGCTCAACCATGACTGTGAATTCCAAGAGTGGTGATGTCACCCGTAGGCTTCCATGGCCCATCTGTTGTCAGCGTTCCCTAGTCACCCTTGCAGCAGCTGCTCACAGACACAGGTAAGCCTGTGCTGCAGGATCATATGATCGAATCACATTAAATACAGTTAAGTACACAGATCTATTTTTAAAGGGTATGCAGGATAGGTAGGAGGAGAGAGGAGGGAGCATTTTTTAAGCATAGTTAGGCATTTCTTCTACTTTAACTGCAGCAAAGAAAAAACAGATCTCCTGTCAGACAGGGCATTGCTGTATGACAGAGCTGTGTTAATCTCAAGGCTGGATGGACAGAAATACAACCTCTTTGACAGGTAAAACAGCACTCTCATATGTATTTAATTTTTTTATTTATTACAGGTACAATTTACGCAGTGCTTTACATATATTATATTGTACCAGGAAGCTGATTCAAGAGGGGACATCTGCATCTAGGGTTGCTGTCCAGGCCATCTTTGCATCTGCTGCAGATTGCTGTGTCGCTGTATAAAAGGGCCTTCCACCATACAGACCACCTTTGGAGAACTGCGTACAGGAGGATCGGATGGGAGGGTCTCTGGCCCCTATTAATGCTGTAACCACCTGTAAACCCTTTGCATTGGTCCAGAGTGTTAAAGAGCCATTCTCCTTATCAACACCCCCCCATCATTGCCTTAAGAGACCTATCCCATTGGCTGCTACCTACTCCCTTAACCAGCTCCCATCCAAGCCAATCCCAAAACACAAGGCCATAATATTATGGAATGGGGATTTTGTCCTGCCATTAATCTGATTTCTATTGCTCTTGATATTTGTTCCAATATACCTCCCAACTGACCTTTGAACTGACTTTTCTTTCTGCCTCGCTGTCACAGGGGTTTCACACCTTTGCTGAGCCTAAAAAGTCTACCCTAGACTGCCGTTGAATGCCTTATGCTTAACTGTCTTCATCATCCTACGTGCCAATGAGAAAAAGGGTCCCAACATAGCCGGCAGAAGCTAACCATAGAGACTTATCAGACTCATTTTACTCCCGAGGGCAGAAGTGGGTTGTCGTTATAGAGCTTAAATGTAAGGCCTAAACCTAGCCCCTTTGTTTGAGAGCCCTCAAGTGAGTTGGTCAGCCACATCTGTTTATACTCCTCTTCAGTCACTTGAGGCATAGCCTCTCATGCAGAAAGCTATCGTTTATGCTCCAAATTTTGCAGAATAGGCTGGGTTTGAGTACACTTTGATGGTTACTGTTGTGTTCATGTGTAATTATGATGTGCCAATCTACTCTGTTTTACTTGTGACTTTAAATTGCCAATTCAGTCTGCTTTTCTTTTTAAATGGCAGTGTGTGCAATTCTTGGCCAATCAGCACTGTCCAGACAGAGGGTCAGGGGTCCTGCAGCCTCATAGGGCAGTCATAGGAAAATGAAAACTCCTCCTACAAGCTTTAACCCGTGCTCAACTGGACACTGATAGAAGTCACACGACTGTTCTATCTGCCGATGAGAAAAGGTGTTGTCAGGGGCCGCCACGATCCGCGGCTCAGCGCAGGCGCACTGTGCTCGTTCACGCTAGTGTGCGGGCACTAGGTCCTGGCTGGCCGCGGCGGAGATGGAGCCCGCGCATGCACACTCTGAGCCGCGGGTGTGCGCCTGGCACCAATGACAACGCAGGGCGCGATATTTAAATTGCCCTGCGCTGACAGGTGGTGCCGTTTGGTCTCCCTGTGTTCCTGATCTTGTTCTGTGATTCTTGCTGACTCGGATTTGTTGCTGACCTGGCTGTTCTCTCCTGCTCTGACCCCTGGCTTTCCTGACCTCCCTTCTGGATGCCCCTTTGTGGATCTGTTCTTCTGTTGCTGACCTGGCGTGTGACCTGACCATTCTCTGACGGCTACCGACTCAGCTTGTCTAACCACGCTCTTGCTCATCCATCCATCCACCTTGCCCTGGCATATCCGCCTCTTCACATCAGGCACTTACCCTGCAGGAACCTCTGGCGGATTCTTCTACCACGGGTGGATGTACTCAGGAGCCGCGACCTGGTCTCAATTCGCTACAAGTCCATCCCCACCATCAGGGGCCCTGGTGAACAAGCGGACCGGGACTAAAACTCCGCGCTCTGGGGAAACCTGACCAGTGGGTTGCTAGAGGTACCGCCAGGAGGTTCCTTACAGGTGTTTAGCAGTTTATTTTTACTAAACTAATTGCATTTCTATGTTCTGTGTACTGTGGGAGGCCGGATATAGTAAATGCAGGGTCTGGGGTTTAGTAACACTTTAACTTTAAATACTTGAAATCTGTTTTTATGTTAACGTCCCCAGTCACCTCCATACAAGACAGCAGTCTGTGAGTTGAAACGATAAAGGTTTCTTTGCTAGTTTATGGGGGCTTCAGGTGTAAAGCCTCACTGTGTAAAACACATAAGGGGTTGTTTACTAAAACTGGAGAGTGCAAAATCTGATGCAAATCTGCATAGAAACCAGCTTCCAAGTTTTGTTGCCAAAGCTTAATTGAACAAGCTGAAGTTAGAAGCTGATTGACTGCACCAGATTCTGAGGGCTCCAGTTTTAGTAAATCCACCCCATAGCCGTTATGCTATGAAGTGCCATTGGGTATGTAGATAGCTTTCAGAAAGAAAAAAACATGGTCTAGGGTTAGACTTTAAGTTTTAAATAAAACAGTTTTATTATGTTAAGTGTTACGTTTTTTATGTTACTGAAGTGTTACTATAATAATGAACTGAGCCGAGGATGGGGAGCATTCCACAAGGACACCATCCAAAGGTAACTGTATTCGCCAAGTCTCATTTATCTCATTGCTGTCATCCCTCTGTGTAGCTTTCACACAAAACCCCAGATTACAATGTCATTATGTCTGCACAGAGAAAACATTCTGCTTGACTGGAACAAGGGGGTGATTTTTCAGCGAAAAGCTTTAGAGTCGAAGGTTAAAGCATACTGGGCTTTCTGTGGCATAAGCCAAATGCTAAACTGGAGCTTTATGATGGGTGAACAGGCTGTTAAAGGCTTGTTTGTAATTCCAGTCTAGCATTTTGAGAAAATAAATTGCTTCAATAGCGATTACCAGGATACTGAGGCATTACAGAGCTCCAAAAAAGAGCTGACTGTCCAGAGCTCTTTCTGTGTTTAATTAAAGGATACTACAAACTTTTATTTTATTAGTATAAAGAAAACAGCTGGTTAAAACCTAACTAAGCTTAAACCTACTCCCACCCCCATTCTAAGCCCTATACCAACTATCCTGCAAAGAAAAGATTCTTATACTTACCTAATTTAAGGGTGCTCTGGTCCGGTCATGTGATCAGGTCCCAGCGTTGTCTTCAGTGTAGAAGAGGGACAGTGGACAACTGATGCCCCATAGTCGGTCTATGGATGACATCAGTCACAGGCTGTGCAGCCATTGTTGCTGCTTCTTTCATCTTCTTCCTTGGAGCCGACCACTTGGGAGATGACATGATTGGACCGGAGAACCTAAGATTAGATAAACAAGATAATTAACATAGGGTTTAGAATGGGAGCGGGAGTAGGTTTAAGATTAGTTAGCTTTTGACCGGACTTCTACTTTAAGTTTCTGAGTTTTGAAACAATGTTTTATATCGTTTTATACACTATATACAATTTGTTTTAAAAATATACATTTAAAACATGTTAAAGAATTACCAGAGCACTGTTGGTTAGCTAAAGTGACAACTCAACACAAGTTCTTCCCTTTCAAGCACATTTTTTCTTGCTGAAACGTCAGATGCAGACATCCAAAAAGAGAAGAGTCACTGCTGTCACACACGCACTTGTGTGTGTAACTTTCATCTTGTAATACTGAGCTTTGTAAACAGGATGTGAAGAGATTCAGGAAAATATGAAAAGATTCACTTGGTAGCTGCGTATAAAAATACTAATTAATTTACCAGAAAAATATATTATAAATATTGGAAAAGATATTTAGCACATAATATCAGATCATAATATAAGAAAGAAACCATGTAAAAACCTGCCCTTTTGCCCATTCATAGAGACTAACAAGTTCTCTTGTAAGAAGAAACCCCACCCACTGACACTCACGTTTACCACACTCCTGCACCACTGCGTGTCCGGTCTTTCCAGATATGATGTGTAACTACCTCCTATATGTAATGTATTAGTCTGAATGACCAATCGGGATGTGGCTGCTTTGTAAACATGTTTTTTTCAAATGCCAGCATTTTTACTACTATGCTGTGAATTGCATGTTTTGTGAATATACTTGCATGATATCAGATTAACCAGACAGCTTAAACTGCCAGGGAGTGCCTACATTTTCTACAGGAGCAGTTACCAAGTGTACACTAGTGCTAACATTCTTCTTAGAAATCTTAGAATACACTGCAGACAGTGAACCATGGAAACATCTTGTAATAATTTGTTATTTTTCAAATAAAAGCTACAAAAAAAGACACAATACATTATTTTATAACTGGCAAATTAAAAAAAAAAATTGACCAAAAAATATTAAGCTTTCCCTTTAATGTAAGCCTGAGTCTCTAGTAACGTTTCCCAGGTTGTAAGAACAGTTCACAGAGAGGAACGTGGAGAGGGCTTCCTTTTCTCTCCTATACTATATCATTGTACAGTTTGATTTCAATGTATACTAATGAATAAAGAATTTAACATCTATTGGCCAGGACCAAATATTATCTCCCACTCAAGTTCCTCCCCAAGTGCTGACCCACGGCATGATACAGTATATCCCTTAATTCTCTTGACATCATATGAGCAAGGTTATAAGAGGCCATTCTAGGGTGGTCCAACTTGTGGCAGCATGTCACCTTGTCCTTGATGCCTAGGGATGTCCCCCTTGGTCCCTTAGTACCCTTGTGCTAGCCTTTTATAGGGAATTATCTGGCTGCACCTAATGGTGCAGGCTTGTTGGACAGACAGTTCCGAATAATGTACTAATTATGTGACCTCCCCTCCAATAACACTCCTGATGAAACAGTGCCACCAGACTGTGAAACACGTTGAGTGAATCCATCCCCATTTTACCACAAAGCCAGCAGTTGATTCTCTGTGACATATAGTTGCAAGAAAAAGTATGTGAACCCCTTGGGATTACGTAGAGTTTTGCATGAATTTGGCATAAAATGTGCTCTGAACGTCATCTAAGTCACAACAATAGAAGAACACAGTCTGCTGAACATAATACTACACAAACATTAGATGTTGCCATGGTTTAATTGCACATAACATGTAAACATTCACAGTGCAGGGAGGAAAAAGTATGTGAGGCCCTAGCTTAATGACTTCTCCCAGAGCTAATTGGAGCCAGGAGTGAGCCAACCTTGACTCCAATCAGTGTGATGATATTGGATGTGTTGCTGACAGCTGTCCTGCCCTTAAAAAACACACACCTGTTTTGGGTTTACTGGTTTCAAGAAGCACTGTCTGATGTGAACCATGCCTCGCAGGAAAGAGCTCTCAGAAGACCTACGATCAAAAATTGTTGACTTGCATGAAGCTGGAAAGGGTTACAAAAGTATCTCCAAAAGCCTTGATGTTCATGTGTCAACGGTAAGACAGACTGTCTACAAATGGAGAAAGTTTAGCACTGTTGCTACTCTCCCTAGACGTGGTCGTTCTGTAAAAATGACTGCAAGAGCACAGCGCAGAATGCTGCATGAGGTAAAGAAGAATCCCAGAGTGTCAGCTAAAGACCTACAGAAATCTCTGACACATGCTAACATTTTTGTTGACACATCTACAATAAGGAAAACATTAAACAAGAATGGAGTACATGGGAGGACACCACAGAGGAAGCCATTGCTGTCCAAAAAAAATATTGCAGCACGTTTGAAGTTTGCAAAAGAGCACCTGGATGTTCCACAGCACTACTGGCAAAATATACTGTGGACAGATGAAACCAAGATTGAGTTGTTTGGGAAGAACACACAACACTATGTGTGGAGAAAAAAAGGCACAGCACACCAACATCAAAACCTCATCCCCACTGTAAAACATGGCGGAGGGAGCATCATGGTTTGGGGCTGCTTTGCTGCCTCAGGGCCTGGACGGATTGTTGTCATTGATGGGAAAATGAATTCCAGAGTTTATCAAGACATTTTGCAGGAAAACGTACGACCATCTGTCCGCCAACTGAAGCTCTGCAGAGGATGGTTGATGCAACAGGACAATGACCCAAAGCATACAAATAATTCAACAAAACACTGGGTGCAACAGCACAGAATACGCCTTCTGGGGTGGCCCAGTCAGAGTCCTGACCTCAACCCGATTGAAATGCTGTGGCATGACCTTAAGAGAGCAATTCACACCAGACATCCCAAGAATATTGCTACACTGAAACAGTTTTGTGAAGAGGAGTGGTCCAAAATTACTCTAGATCGTTGTGCAGGTCTGATCTACAACTACAGGAAACGTTTGGTTGAGGTTATTGCTGCCAAAGGAGGGTCAACCAGTTATTAAGTCCAAAGGTTCACATACTTTTTCCTCCCTGCACTGTGAATGTTTACATGCTATGTGCAATTAAACCATGGCAACATCTAATGTTTGTGTAGTATTATGTTCAGCAGACTGTGTTCTCATATTGTTGTGACTTAGATGACGTTCAGAGCACATTTTATGCTCAATTCATGCAAAACTCCACGTAATCCCAAGGGGTTCACATACTTTTTCTTGCAACTGTACATATAAAGTAAAATGATAGCTGGACAAGGACAAATGGGGAGGCCTTAATGAATGCAGGTTATACATTGTGTTATCCAAAATCTATGGATAACAAAGACATCCCATGCTGTTTTATGGGTATGTGATGCATATTTATCTATTTTATGGATATTTAAATAAAACACATTTTCATAAAAATATATGTACAGGATCTATGTGGTGCCTTAAAATTCCAGGTTTCATTTATTTACCCTCTTTATTTTATTATTTTCATGATAGTTCACAGATTCATTTTATTTTTTTTGCATGGAGTTTTGGTTTAGGAGCACAAAATGAATTATTGTTTCCCTTTAAATCCCAACCAGCTGCTTCAATCTCAAGGAAAGAAAAAGTGTGCAGACAACAGAACAAAATAAACCATTTGATGGCACAAACACAATTCTGTATTGATGAAATGAGCGATAATATCTGTAATTTCGTATTAATCATCCCTGCGGAAGGTTTTCCCAGCTATGAGTTACTGAGACACTGATAAATCTGCTTTATGGAATAACAGGAAGTGATCTAATCTCCTGGGTGATGGTATCGCTGGTTTGATGAATATACCCCAATAAATACAGCAATCACGGCCATACATCATCAAGAAGGGAATGTGTGCTAAAGCACCCAGAGCTACACTACACCTCATCTTACTGACAGTACATGGCTAGGAAATTCTGAGGCTCCACAACATGCTCAGTTCTTCTTTCTTTGGTTCTTGCTTTTCATAAAAGTGGGGATACACCCAAGGCAAAGCCACCCAAAGTAACTGAGAGACAGGAAGAATGGATCCATTTTTAGATGATTGTATTAAAGAGGTCCTACGCTCAAAAACTGAGATTTTGCTATCTTACAGAGAACATCTAGAAATGTCAATTGTGCCTAAGCAGTACTAAAGTAGCAAACTGAAAATATAATTTCCCTTGAATTAATCCTGAAAATATCCTTTTCTGGTCTTCTAAGGCACTGCTGCCTCTGACTTCTAGGCTCACGAGATTTGGAATGAAATTTGGTGAGATCAGTCACTGCCCACTGTTCTCTTTGCTGGAGAGAAAGTTGTACCTGAGAATCTGCAGTGCAAGGATCTCATTGCTTCTTTTCATTTGTTCTATAAATCTGTGCTTCTCCATTTGCTTTGCAGCTTCCTGATCATTACCCAACCAGTTCTCAGATCACCTGTCAGCAGAGGAGTAGCTCTAATATGAGTAAGCCAAGCCCTGCCTCTACTAAGATGGTTGTCTCTACACAGAGGCTGCAACTAGTCCTTTGCCCTCTGTTTGCCTTTTTTGGCCTATCTTCCACAGTTTTAGTTCTCTTTAAAAGGTAATTTTACCCAAAAATTATTGGTAGATGCTGAAGAGTTAAATCACCTGACAGTTTACCATACCTACTGGGGAAGATTTCTGTGCTTGAGTTCCTGTGTCTGCATAAAAATTGTTCTTGTTATGAGAGGCTCATGGTCTCCCTGCTGGTTTTCATATTCATAATGGGTTAAAAACAGTGAACCCTGTCTCAGATTCCTCTTACTTGACTTGGTGCACTGAAGGCTGACTAATAAAGTCAGGACCAGATTTACCTTTAAGGCCAGTTCACATTACAAAATGCAGTCCAGATGCATTCCGGATATGTTTTTGCTTACAGTTCACACCACAGGCAGTTCCGGTGCAGTTTTGATGCAGTTTGCCATGTTCCAGTATGGTTCTGTGCAGAAAAAATTTAGCATGTTCTACTTTTTTTCTGCACTGGAAACTGTCTGGAACTGATTGCACTGGTGTGAACCAGGGCCTTTGGAATATATGGAAAACACTGTGCATGCATTTGTGATGCAGAAAAAAAGTGCACTGAACTGCATCTAGTGGGAACTAGCCCTTAGGCACAGTAGACATTTACCTATAGGCAACATGGACAAATAGGTGGCTTTCCAAGGTATAGTCATAGAGCACACATTTTTTTCCTCATCAGAAAAATTTCAGCATACAAATTGATCCTAGCAAAGGAAATCCTTTAAGCACCAAAGTTTGTGTGCTTACAAGTGATGAATATAATGATCCAAGAGGAGTACATCCATTCTTATACACAATTGTTAGTTTGCATGGTCATGTTGTAAAACCAGATTTCCCCAGCAGTGTTACTGCTGTTCACAGTTTCACAGTTCACTGTCTTCAGAACTGATCTGTGCTGCTGATCATAGCTATTCTTGTTGCAGCTCTCCAGAATCAGGCTGTTGTTTCTTACCTGGGATCAAAGCTTGATTCTTGTTCCTTACCTCTGCGATGAGGTTCATCAATCCAGAAAACATGTACCAAAGTTTGTGTTTATGCACTCTCTCTGCTGGTTCTTTTTGAGAAATTGTGCTACTGGGCAGGTCCTCTGATGTCACATTTGGGAAATCTATTTACATTTGTTCAGTGCAATGGGAAATTGCCTGAGTGAAGACCTCTCTGAGATTTTATTTCCATGCTCCTGTTTTAGTGCCTAACACTCATTTATGACCTCTGCTTGTTTTTCAGCAATTCCTGCTGGTGACCAGCCCTGACCTCTTGCATGATTTTGTCTCACAATTCTGTTTTTCTCCTTGTTTTTGCTAGCTGTTGCCATTCCGGATGTATCCAAAAAGTGCAACCTAGCAATAAACTGTTGTAAAGCCCATCATTTTTTGCGGGGTGTGCTAGTGAACATCAAATGGCTTCTTCGATTTTACGTCTCAGCCCTCTGCGGGGCCTATATTTGTCCAGCACCAATAGTCCACTATTACCGTGACAAGCAGAATTCTCAAATGGAGTCATTTATTGGATTTGATGAGAAAAAGCCATGTGAAGCTCCAATCCACCCTGCTCTTCTCCTTGCCCCATTGTTAGCATTAGTGCTTGGTGATTGGACTGTCAGGCACCCAGTACCTCATTGTTAAAGAAAGAGGAGAAGGTCCCCATAAACAGCAATACCTAGTATTTCTCTTTGACCCCAGTGGAGGAGCAAAGTGCAGATGGGTATATGCAGCATGGGGGTAAAGTGCATCAATCCAAACCTGTTTGTGGGTAGGTGCAGTGTGGTGTGGCAACAGTAAAACACTGAGTTTTGTTGCAAAAATTAAGGCTTGTATTGAAGAAATCTCCCAAATACACAAAAAACCCAGTGGGAAGGTCCCAAGATGGGAAACACTCACAATTCTGTGCAGCTTGCAGAGTACAGCAGATTACAATGCACTGACAGCATCTGTCTTCAAGGGTGGAATGTGGCCTGGCCTGTCTGAGCCCAATGGGGAGAATGCCGATACAGGATGGCATGTCCCTTGCCTGTCCCTGCTTGTCTGGAACCTTTCCCTACCACTATTCACTTTCCCTGAAAGACAGGTTCTCTGTCTCTACACTATCCACTCACAATAAAGCATGCCAAAGCCTGGGGGCAGGCACTTAAAAAGGCTCTGCTCACCCAAGATGGCTACCAGGGTCACCTGTATGCAGTGTAGCCAACCAGAACCGTTTCTCTCGACTTTCTCTCCAGCTGCAGTACCACTCTGGCCGAGCGCCACCTACAGTGTAGAACTGAGACTGCACTTGCCTACATGTTGCATGGGCACTTGAAGCATTTTTAACTTGACCTGCCACTAATTTAATGTGAAAAACCATAATTTTGGTCTACACCTAGGAATAAATGACTTTGAAGTCTATAATAAGAACATATTTTAAGTTCCGCCTCTTAACCTAATTTGTTACACTGGTTATGAAAGAGGTTAAGTAACTGATTATCTCAGTTCCAAGAGACTAGCAGAGACCTGGAATTTCTCTGGTGTGATCAGATATAACTATGCCAGGATGCACATGGGATGAAAATGCCAGATCATCCTGACAAAGGATCCCAGAATTCATCATTATTTTTCCACTTCATCAAATCAACTCAGAAATCACCGATCGACCAACACAAAAGGGAGCACAGCTGCAAAGTGACGTGTACACCATTAGCAAGGAAGATGAATATTTTTTTTCTTCCCTTACATACAAAAAAATAAAAAAAAAATAATAGAATATAAGACTATAAGACTGCAGGTGCAATTTGTTAATATGGGGGATCGAGCCTGGGAGCGGAGAATAGATTTGGCTTGTGAATCGGGGCTTTGTTTGGGCACCATTATACATGAACGTTCAGGCCTTCGTATAATGGAGACACGGTTCCGTAGCCTTGAAATCGACATGAGAAATTATGTGCGGCACAAAGACGTGACATTAATTATTGAAGCCAATTGACTGTTATGCAGCAGCAAGGGAAGAAATGGCAGGCAATAGCGATGTTCAGTTGAAATTCTCATGCAGAGTATTGCTTGAGGTGATTGTAGCCGTATTAGTGCATTTGCGACAGAAACAATTGAGTACTGTCCGTGATACTTTTTTTATTTGCACTAACATACAATATTGAGGACAAGCTTTCGGGGAATGTCCCCTTCTTCAAGGTCTAAGCAGTACTACTCACAAAGTTTTGAGAGAAAGAAGATATCAACAGTGATACCTTCTCAAAACTTTGTGAGTAGTACTGCTTAGACCTTGAAGAAGGGGACATTCCCCGAAAGCTTGTCCTCAAAATTGTATATTAGTGCAAATAAAAAAAGTATCACGGACAGTACTCAATTGTTTCTCATGCAGAGTATTAAAATGATGTTAATTGACAGACTTTAGAGGAATACTGCACTATATAATAAAAACTGATACATATAATTGTTACATAGGCTGTTTTTAAATTGTAGTCTCCGGACAGGGCTGCACCCAAAGACACATACCCCTTATCCCCTTTTTACTAACTGCTCCCATAGAAAATAAAAACCCTACCTAAATGCCCCTTTTACTTAATTTATGGTCGTGTGACCTCATGAACCCCATTTAACTGTCTGTTTTTGTGTCGAAGAGGCAGGGTCCTTCTTTGGGTGTCCTTGTCGCTGTCTGCTTGACGGTGACTCTTCCTATTGGCTGTCCATTCAGAATCCAGAAAGTGACGACTTCAATAAATGAGACCGGCAGGGACAAATCAGCGCAGACACACCTGCATTGCTTGAGTCCCGGTCCCCACACCCAGAAATGGGGCAGGTAAGGGAACCTGCTGCACAGGGCTGAGATCAGTGTTGCTGGGATAGTGGAATTTTTTTTTTTTACATAAATGAAAAAATACTGATAATTTTGTATAAAAAAATTCTAATTTCTGTTATTAGGGATTACAGGGATAAAAAACAGGCAGAGCACTGTTCCCTGTACACATAGTTTTGTGTTTTGTAAACACATAACTCTGTGTGTGATTGGGCAAAGTCGATCAGCTGATTCAGCCAAAATAATTGGCTGAGATAAGTTGCCAAACACATGCTGTGTCCAGTCAAACCTGGAAAAAGGCTGATCACGTACATACATGGACTGTGCCTGCTCCTGCCACCCTGCTGCAGTAAATGTACTGTGGCTGAGCAGTGAGTAGTTAAAGCGGATCATCACCCATGACATGAACTTCCTCTGATCTGCTTCCTCCTCTCCTTCATACAATTGCACACTTCTTTTTTTATTTTATGAACTGTAAATACCTTTTTATTTTTTTAATGGTGCAAGTTTGTGATTCTTTGGCTAGATGACGGTGAAGTAAGTCAACCTACCTCTGCCTCCTGGAATGTGTACGTCACACATTTTAGGTATTTGACATGCAGTGGTTCTCTGCTTGGTATGTGGGATCTGGTGGAGACCCTCAGTGAGTCTGCACATGAGTGAAAACTCCCTGAACAGAAGTTTCTGTTGGTGTGAAAGCAGGGCTGTGCAAGGAGAACTTCATTTGCAAGGAAGACAATGCTGGATTCCATGGATTCGTAACGTATGTAGGGTTTTTTTTATTATCATAAATGGAAAAGTATTAGAGGTTAATTTAAGCAGGGAGAAGTACTTCTTTGAGCTCTGAACAGGAGCCCACACTTACCCTCAACACTCATTCTGACAGGTTCCCTTTATAGGTGTGTGATGCTTTTGTTTTTTTCTACCTAAAGAACATGATGAGAGCTTGATCAGTGGCAGTCAATACGGGAGGTCATGCTTGTAGGATAAAAGTTGGCAGTTGAAGGCAAGGCACAGAATGAAAAAGAGAAACCAGATCCCACCTGACAATGACAAAACTGTCAGGGGAGACAGAAAAAAAAAAGATTTTTCTGATCTTCAGATTTCCTTCTGAGCTAATATTGTATCCAAGATATGTTTCAAGATTTTGGTGACAAACTTGAGAGTTGAGGCCTGTGGAGCCTCAGGGAAAAAAAAATCATCAAGTGACAAAGCCGAGGGATGTAATGAAGAGTCACTTGTATTCTACCTGCATGGCTGGAAATTGTCTAAGGCTCAGAAATCCTAGTGCTCAGTCTGGAGCAGAATTTGGAGAGAACTGTCATTTTTAAGCCTAATTCTAGTGAAAAAAATGGATTGAGTGTGAAATATTGAAAATCTGTTTTTATTTTTCTCTAAGTAAAAGAAAGTAAATATTCTTTGACAGGACTTTGGCTTTATGAAGACCTCAACCCTCATCACCTTCTCAACAAAAAAATTATCGGACTTCTGTAGTGCGCTGGGAAGATAAAGAGAAAATGGTGCTTAGTGGGTCTGTCCTTGCGTGCCTGGTGCCCAGTCTGTCTCGGAAAAGGGTAAATTGAAGGCTATAGACTAGACTTGTGAGAACTGTCTGGGTTAATTGGGACAAGGGATCCCTGAATCATGTATAGCAGTCAACCTATGGCCTGTGGAGGCTGTTGCCTGGACGAAGGAGCTCCCCTCCAGTGACCACTTCTGTGTTTCATGAATTGTAAGAGTAGACCTTTGGCCATTTGAAACTGGGCATAACCCTGTGACCACAGATGTGGTGTTGCCTATCTCATACCCAAGGGCATGAATTACCTAGACTTGGTTACATCTTGACCATGGTGCCTTACATCAGGGGTCTTTAAACTTTCTAAAAAAAGGGACAGTTTACTGTCCTGCAGACTTTGGGGGGGTTGGACTGTGGCCAGTGGGAGTAGAAAATGCCCCGGAATCAATAGGAGTAGACAATGTTTTGGTGGTCAGTGTGAGTAAAAAAAATGACATAGCTCCTGTGGTCATTAAGAGGAGTAGTGCCCCATCATTGGTATTGGTGGGAGGACTAGTGCCCCATCATTGGTATTGGTGGGAGGAATAGTGCCCCATCATAGGTATTGGTGGGAGGAATAGTGCCCCGTCATTGGTATTAGTGGGAGGAATAGTGCTCCTTCATTGGTATTAGTGGGAGGAATAGTACCCCATCATAGGTATTAGTGGGAGGAATAGTGCCCCATCATTGGTATTAGTGGGAGGAATAGTGCCCCGTCATTGCCATTAGTGGGAGGAATAATACCCAATCTTGGTAGTGGGAAGAATTGTCCCCAATTGTTTATTTAGGTGGGAGGAATAGTGCTCCATCATTGGTGTCAGTGGAAGCAATAATGCCCCATCATTGGCATTAGTGGGAGGAATAGTGCCCCATCATTGGTATCAGTGGAGGAATAGTGCTCCATCATTGATGTCAGTGGAAGCAATAATGCCCCATCATTGGCATCAGTGGGATGAACAGTACCCTATCATTGGTGTCAGTGGAGGAATAGTTCCCCACTGTTTGTCTCAGTAGAAGGAATGGTGCCTTGTATTAATTGGAGGAATATTGCCTCATATCAGTGTGAGGGCCGGATAAAGATGGGTAAAGGGTCACATCTGCCCAGCAGGCTGCAGTTTGGAGACCACCACCTTACATATTGAGGAACCTGGTGTGAAGAGGTCGGCACATGCTCCTCAATGGCTATTATACGTCTTGCTGCCCAGGTAAATGCACTATAAAAACTAAATTTCCCTTTTTTTTTCACAACTAGAAAAAAATATGTCAAAATGACCAATAAAATAAAAAACACATTTCAATAAAGATGCTACAAAGTAAATCAATTTTATGATACCTTGCTTTCTTGTTGGCACTGGCTGAATAGCATTATTCTGAAAAGGAATTTATTCCTGACGGAAATATCATTAGAGAAAATGTTCTTGGAGAAGCCAAGTCAGCCCAAATGTCCACAAAGGGATATTTAGTTTTCTCTCATCTCTGCGGGAAACCAATAAGATGACACACAATTAGCAATAATCATTATCATTTCACAGCTATTCATAAATATTCCATGGAACGGAGGCAACGGTGAGGAAATCAACGGCAAATGAATGTGGAGGATTTATTGGAGAGGAGTTGCGCTTTTATGCATTGGTGTTGATAGAGGGGATGATGGCTCCGCTATGCTGCTTGTTGTTAACCTCATGTAATAAAATGAAAACGCTTTCTAGGTGATGTTTAGATATGACAGCAAGATATATGAAGCTCCTTGATGTATGAAGATGCTGTGTCACAGCGCCGGGGAAATAGAATCAAATCCCAGTTGTGTCTATTACAAATTGCACAACCTGTAATTGTAGCACAATCTTCAAAGGAAACTGCTGCTTATTTTCGAAGGCCTAAATCTCTGTAGGGCAAGGTGGCCCCATATCTGAACTATTTCTTCTTGAAGAAATGCCATAATCAAAAGGCCATGGAGCAATACTTAAAGAAGTACTCTCGTCTAAGCAAAATCTTTTAATGGCAGTTAGATTGAGATAGGTATGAGTGTTTAAACTCTAAAATGGACCATTGGTTTGCCCATGTAGGAGAAAGTAACAGGATTGCTTTAAAGTCCTGTCGGCCATCAACTTATACACATCTTTCATTTGCTGTACCTTCACTAGGAGCAATGGATATGCTTGTACAGAAGAGCATGTGATTGGTCCAGTGATATCACATGGAGGCGGGGCAGATAGTAAGTCTTGTGGAAGCACTGATTGGAAATTTAACTTAAAGTGGAACAAAACCCTCCTATCCTCTACAGCCAGGGAAGCTGCCATCTTGGTCTCGGTTGCCATGGTGGTGCACATGTGATCAGTTTTGGCACCAGCCATTCGAGTGAAGGCTTAAGAGTTTGGTTGAGAGCACAAGCAACTGTGACATTTATCATTCATTGCATGCTTTGAATGTAACTGTATTGGGAAAGAGCTAAGTTGGAACTAAACCCATTGATGTAAAGTGGTTGTAAACCTCTGATATGAACAAAGTGTAGTGCTACCCTCTTGAGGGCCGCTGTAACTTTGGGTCCCACCTAAGCTCTGCACAGCCAAGCAGCATTTTTCACACTTGCTTCCACAGCCAGTAAACAGTCCATGAGCTTGTTTTTTGTTATTTTATTAGGGGGAAATAACTTGGATAGGGTGATAAGGATTATGGGATGCCCAGCTTAATGGAAGCAATGTAAAGGGACGACTTCCTTCCTACTTACAGAGAAAGATCCTGGACTGTTCTCCTCCCTGGATATGGTCTTTATGGATTAGTAGCAAAAACCCTTTACAGCCCAGGGACTTTCAGGCCCTATTTGAAGGTCAGCACAGATTGTTGCAAACTACATGCAGAAGATTCACACACAAATAGAGGTTTCTTTTGGTGGTGTTTGATCACCTGTGCACTTTTTATTTTCTGCGCTATAAACAAAAAAAGGCCAAATATTTTGAAGAAAAATTATATTTTTTACTTTCAGCTATAAAAAATATATAGTAAACTCAAAGTTAGTTATACATTTAGGCCAAATGTATTCCGCTACATGTTTTTGGTAAAAAATCCCAATAAGTGTATATTGATTGCTTTGTGTGAAAGTTATAGCGTCTACAAACTATGGTATAAATACTGCAATTTACGCTTTTTTTTGCTATACAGCGCTGTGCTAGTTTAACGGACAATTGCGCGGTCATGCAAAACGGTACATAAATGAAATTTACATCCTTTTTTTCTCCACAAATTGAGCTTTCTTTTGGTGGTATTTGATCGCCTGTGCGGTTTTGATTTTTTGCGCTATAAAAAAAAGGCTGACAATTTTGAGGAAAAAAAACAATATTTTGGACTTTTTGCTATAAAACATGTCCAGTAAAAAAAAAAAATTTAAAAATCAAATTTAGTCATAAATTTCTGCCAAAATGCATTCTGTGACATGTCTTTGCTAAACAAAAAACCCCAATACGTGTAAATTAATTGGTTTACGTAAAAGTTAGAGCGTTTACAAATGGCGGGAAAGATACTGGGATTTTTCTTTTTTTTTATACTAATAATGGCGGCGATCAGCGACTTATGGCGGCAATCAGCTACGTATGGCGGCGATCAGTGACTTATGGAGGGACTGCAGCGGACATTCTGACATTGGGGGGTACTGACTTCGGGTCACTGACATCCCCAGTGACACCAATACAGTGATCAGTGCAAAAAAAAAAACACTGACACTGTACTAATGGCACTGGGGAGGAAGGGGTTAAGTTTATTATTCAGGGAAAGGGTTAACTGTGCGAGGGGAGTGTTTTACTAGGGGGCGGGGGTGTGTGCTGCAGGGAACACTGCTGATCGTGAGAGAGAAACTCTTCTGTCCCGATCAGCGTGTCAGGAGCTGTCAGGAAACTGACAGAAAGCACAGCTACTGCAGCTGTGTTCTTTGTCAGCGATTGCCGCCAATCGCTGGGAGATAGAAGGTGCCAACCGGCTGTGACCCAGCGACTGACATCCGCGGCTGTGATCGGTGGGACAGGTAGGGCGGCAGCCCGCCTCGCGTGCGCCCCCTACCTGTTTTAAATGCACACGTTTTAAAGCATGGTTTTGTCCAGCCGTGCTGCCCTACCGCCGTATTTCTACAGTGGCTGGGCGGCATGTGGTTAAACATATTGGGCTGTCCAGCAAAAGTGGCAGAGGGGTGAGACAAACCATTTACCATCCACCTACAGGGGTGCTTACAATGGCTTGCTTTAATTCATTTATGGAAAAATTTATCTCAAAAGGAGAAAAAAAACATTTGCTGTAATCAGGGCTGCTGATAAGACAGTGCAGCTGTCTCTCCTGTACAAAGCCTCATTAGTTCAAAAGGGAATCAGTTCTTTTATCTGCATCCCCTTCCATCTGCTGTCTGGTCCTCTGTGTGTGCCCCCCCCACCCCCTGCACATTTTTCTAGCTCTATCCTTTCCTGAATGAACACAGTGAATGATTGGCACTGATTGCTCCTGTGTCCACTCATCATTGAAGCATTGTGTGTAAATTTACTATGCTCCAGTTTGTGAATGAACAGGGAGTCTCAGAGCACTTCCTATTCATTCATCTGCAGCTGAGGCTGCAGAAAAAGAGACTGATAAATCTCTGTCCCTATCCTTTAGAGCCCTGATATTTCACCACAGTCTCCCAATGGGGCAGTTAAAAAAAATGTGAAAAAAAATAAAATACAATTCTAAAAAAAAACAATTTCTATAAAATTTGGATTGCTCTTCAGAGAGCATTTGACAGGAGGTGAGGAGGTTTATACTGCTCCTGCTTTAATCCCGCACTAATGCACCGCAACCTTGTGTTTGCAGAGAGGCACTATTTGCTTGAATGGGTCCAGTTTGATGAGGGTATAATTTCTGCCATGGCTGCAAAGCATAGCATCACGCCTGCGGCATTTTAGCAAAAATATTGTTTGCTAGATTTTTTTTTTTTTGGGGGGGGGGGGAGGGGCAGTCAGGTAGGCTGTACAAGGTCTTGTGATTTCTAAGAGCAGCTCTGGCTGTAACGGCTTAAAGTGTTAGCTAGAGTTCAGCTTTATTTTTTAGTCAAGTTCATCTAACGCTAACCTCTCCCCAGACCGACAATGTTTTTGTTCAAAGGTGTCTCCATTGCTCCTCCAGTTGAGTGGAACTCACCAGGTGAAAAAAAATGAATATAAGCCTAAGGTAGGCCATACACTATACAATTTTCTGTCCAATTTCCATTAGATTTAACTTCAACTATGTAGCGCAAGAGCATGTTTAACCACTTGCCTACAGGGCACTTATACCCCCTTCCTTACCAGGCCAATTTTCAGCTTTCAGCGCTGTTGCACTTTGAATGACAATTGCACGGTCATGCAACATTGTACCCATATGAAATTTTTATAATTTTTTTTCTCACAAATAGAGCTTTCTTTTGGTGGTATTTACTTGCCGCTGGGGGTTTTACATTCATTTTGCGCTATAAACAAAAAAAAGAGCAAAAAAATTGGAAAAAAAAAGTTTATTTGTTTCTATTATAAAATTTTGCAAACTGGTATTTTTTGATGAGGCGGCACTGATAGGCAGCACTGAAGGGCACTGATGATAGGCAGCACTGATAGGCGGCACTGCTGGGCACTGAGTGGTGCAACTGCCGGGCACTGACTGGCGACACAGACTGGCAGCACTGCTGGGTGGCACTGCTGGGCGGCACTGCTGGGTGGCACTGCTGGGCACCGATCATCAGAGCACTGATCATCAGTGCCCTGATGATCAGTGTCTATCCCTGCTCTGACAACTGCCGATTCCCGGCAGTACTTTCCTCATGCTCTGACAGTGTGAGGAAAGTACAGCCGAGAACCGGCAATTGCATTTCCCTGTGATCAACGTGTCATTGGACACAGCTGATCACGTGGTAAATGGCTGCTGTGATTAGCTGTGTCCTATCACGGAGATCGCCGGGTGCACGCCCCCGGGGGCGCGCAGCAGAGCACGTTCTGGGAGGACGTCATATGACGCGCTCCCAGAACTGGCTGGCCACAGTGCAGCCATCATTCGGCTATCTGCGGTCGGCAACTAGTTATTGCAGCACTTTACATATATATTGTACATTCACATCAGTCCCTAACCCTCAAAGAATGCACAATCTAAGGTCCTTAATTTACATTCATGCACATATAGGGACAATTAAGATAGGATCCAGTTAACCTACCAGCATGTCTTTGGAGTGTGGGAGGAAACCAGAGGGTGTCAGGTGCGCTCCCATGACCTTAATGAGGGGTGGGCTCCCTCAGCTTCACCTGCCCTTGTTTCTATCCATTTAAATGCATGTGCCTCCACTGTGAGGACTCTCAAGATTTATAGAGTTAGGACCACAGATACTCAGGGTGCCGTGATGTGGCTCTGTGGCTTACGTATGTATTTGCAAATGTGTGCTAACTAAACCCCTGTTTTTAGATAGGTTAATTTGGTTTTTGATAGTTGGCTAGCTGGCTGGCAGATTGAACTGGCTTTTCTTATCCCCCTTTGTTGATAAGTTATACCCATCCATGTTCCTTGATGACAATAGCCATTATTAGACTGGGGTAGGCTGGCAAGTTGAACTGGATGGTCCTACTTTTTCACAAGGAAACCAGAGTACCCAGAGGAAACCCACACAGGCACAGGGAGAACATGCAAACTCCAGGCAGGGGGTGCTGTGGTGGGGATTTGAACCAACGACCCCAGTACTGCCAGGTGGAAGTGCTAACCATTTAGCCACTGTGCTCTAAACTGATCGGCTGTTTCTTTAAAAAAACATGACTGAACTGATGAAATAAATGGAACGCCCGTGTGAAAAGGACCCTAAAAAATTTACAACAAATTCAGCCATCACATGTAATATTTTGTAAGCTGCAATATATTACATTTTTGTTTTTGGGGTTTAGAACCGCGTTAACGCTTTCATTTCTGGAAAGCGCAGTTGAGAATTAAAAAAAAAACAGAGATGGTAGATTTGCCTAATACAAGCCATTTGCCTGTATAATACTTAGTAGGAAAGTTTTAACTGATTGATGGCGGTGATCCCACGCTGTGTATACTTACACACAGGGTTTATAAAGTACCCATGTGTCACATTCCTAGTGGGAGCTGCCACATCACTTAACAGTTAATATATGCTACTGAGAGTACGCCGCGTGAGCCGTGGAAGGATTACAACATTTTAAATGCGCAGTCAGCGCAGGGAACCCAGCGCCGCACATTAGGAACAGTGGGTGTTTTCCTCTGATTAACACTGGCAGTGACTGATCATGGCATTTAAATCATGAAATTGTTAGAAGGAACAGCCTCCTCTGAAAGGTAGCATTGTCATCAACACCTTTAAATTAGTGATCCTGCAGAACACAATCACACGATGGTGGCAAGGTGAAGACACGGCTTGTTAAAGGGAGGACTATTTTAAACCTCTGCACTATAAATCATTAGGTGGTATTGACTGATACTGTCCTATAATTTATTCTTGTCCTGCTATGCGCCATTAGTCAATGAGAAGAAAGTAGCCAACGCATTGTCTTCACGTGTAGAACGGCATTTTGGAAGCCTTGCAGTCTTGTTATACTTAGCTTGGTTTTTATTACCAGTTTTGTTTAAATGTGCAAGTAGATGGCTTCCTATGTGTTACTTTTTGGTAAGGAATTGGCTTGAAGAATGATCATCCAAAACCTTTTTACAGTTGCAATTTGGTGATGTCTACATTTGAAGACTGTCCTTGAGTTCTAGGGTTAGTCCCGGAGTTTCTGAGACATTTATCCCTGGAAATGTTTCCATTTCAGAACCTTCTTTATATTACTGTTTCTCATCAGCCATGGATATCTTTTTTTTTTTTATGTGTTACTAAACCCAGGACCCTGCATGCACTATATCTGGTCTCCCAGAACATGGAAATGCAATTATTATAGTAAATATAAACTGCTAAATACCTTTTTTCATCAGCAGTTAGAGCTGTCTTGTGACTTCTATCAGTGTTCAGCCAAGCACTAGCTAAAGCTTGTAGGAGGAGTTTTCTTTCTGCTGTAGGAGGATGGAAAACCCCTGGCCCTCTGTCTGTCCAGTGCTGATTGGCCCTGTGCTGATCACATGCACTCTCCCAAGAAAAGAAAAAAACCTCTTTAGCAATATACACCAAACTGAGCATGTGCATGCCTATGGTTCAGTCTGGAGATAAGTGGTGGTTGCTTTAAAAAGGGGAGGAACAGAGAAGAAAGGTTCAAACAGCCTTTTTACGCAGTGCAGAGGATTAACCCCTTAGGTTCCACAGTGAGTATAATAAGCATGCTTTACTGCATATACAGACTGATTTTACTGTTTAGTAACACTTTAAGACTCCCGTATGACATTTTAAAGTTGAAGAAAAGCCTAACTACTGCATATCTATTCTTAAAAATGTTCATTCCCCCTACTCTACCTACCTATCCTACCTAACCTGTATAATAAACTGCTTTGGTCCAGTCACATTATCCTGTAGCTCTGTGTAAGGGAGCACTCAGCAATGGCTCGCTCATCACCCATAGTCCAGCCATTGCTGGTGCTCCCTCCTCTCCCCTGCAGCAGCCACTCCCTGACACAAGTGAGCTTGAGCTGCTGGATCACATAACCAGATTAGATTAAAAATAGTTAAGTATACATGTAAGGGGGACCCAGATTATTTACATATGACCATATGCAGCTGGGCTCCACTATACACACAGCATTGCAGGACATCACAAAGGTGTTCAGCCCAAATCACATACTGTCTCATGCACAGATGTTGATACTAAACTCCTTTCCCCATGCTTCTGATTACTTGACCTCTCTCTGCATTGAATACTCACACACATAGGATAGGTCTGGACTACCTGATGCGTAACACATGAAGAGGTTCTCACCCTCAGTCTGGGGACTCCGTTTCCTCTATCATCACCAATTTCCAGAGCTGAGCAGGCTTGCACCAGTAAAGCACACAACTCCTCTTCCCAGGTATTGGCTGTAGTTACCATATCACTCCAGAATTTTTACTCAGAGCTGCTTTGCTGCCTTTACTTTAAATAACAGCCGACAAGAGCCTGAGCCAGCCGCTCCACAGCCCAGCTCTCCAATTAGCGCTGGGGGGGGTGGGAGAGCAGAGAGTCGGTGATTGACAGATGCAGCATCCGTTTAATCCACTAAGGTAAGAATAATTACAAAAAAACAAAAAGAAAACTTTTAATGTTTTCTTTTAAACTCAAAATGAGCAAGTGAGCAACATGTGTTTTCTGTTTTTCTCTTGATACAGATTAGTCACACTTGGTTTTTCCTATCTTTGTTCACTTTTGTGTTTGTTCTGACATTTACTTGCTCTGTTTTTTTATCCTGAATGTTAGTAATGGTAACTCTAACACAGATGGATGCACTTCTCCATGTGACCTGCGCAACACTATAAAGAAAGTAATTATCTGTATAGTGTGATTCATTTCTGTTTGTCACATTAAACTTGGAATAGGAAAGTGAGCAACAAGTGTTTTCTGTTCTCCTCTTCATACAAATACTGCAGGCTGAATCTTTGTTCTACCTCACACTCAGATCACCAAAAAAACTGTAACACCGGCACCTGTTGACGTCGGAACAACCAGTGACTCATCCAGCTGTCAGCTGGGGATTCTCAGACCAAAAAAAGAGGGACAACTGAGGAGGAAAGGAGTCAGAGGGATCTGGTTTCCAGAGACAGACAGTCTCTCCAAATTCAGGACTCTTGGGTGCCACAGAACCTAGTAGAAGGGTGTCAAATTTAGTTTGATCACTGGCTCAAATGATGGAGATCCATCCCTACTCTGTATTTAATGGATGGTAATTTTGTATAGTTTGGCTGTAATGTATCTCTATTTTTCATCTTAATGTTACAGTCATTAGATTTTTTTTAGGACTGAATAGCCTGCAGATAAAGTCTGTAATCTTCTATTTCACCCACACACATACAGCACAAGCACACACCATCATTTATTTTCCATCTATAACTGTGTCAGAATATACAGCATTTCCCATGGACATTCCATGGGAGAATTCTGTTTGTTCATGTTTCATTCCCCTAAATAAATGATAATACCGCGTGATGATAATTCTCCTCCATGTCATGATGTAAGCCTTATTAATTTGTTAACCCGAGGCCGGGGCATTTTAAACCGCTTTACTAGCGCAGAAAGTATACGATTGTTCTGAAAAATTACCTGCCACTAGAGGTTATTCAAATTCAAGTCTTGATTTATTAGACTAGACAGTTTTAAGACCATATCTATAGCGAGTAGTTAGCCATAGTGCTGAACTGACATTTTTTAAATTAAGTGCAAAGAATAGACTTTGTAGTCAGCCCTACTATTCATGCAATAGATTTCACCACCCTGTTTAAAAGGCAGAGGTTCACTGTGTTCTTTACTATTCATGTCTTCCTGACTCTGGCCATATATGGAAACAAACACATGCATTAGATCATTATATGTTTAGCAAGTGTTTGCTGCCTAAAGCTTTGTAATCTGTTCAATTGTATTAGTATCAACAGGAGCAACAATATTCTTACCAGAGATGTTTAGAGCGAGAGAAAAATAGGACACCATTTATGTTTTACAGTGGAATGATGACCTAAAAATTGCTAGGAGGCCAAAGTTTTTGGCAGATGAGATTTCTGTCTATAAGTACCCTCTGATCAGGTCTGCTTGTCAGTTTTTCAGGCGGATGTGATCAAAAGTTATAATCAAGACTTGTGAGCTGCTATAGCGCTTGCTAAGTCCTGGTCTTCCCCCCACCCCGCGTCCCCCATCCTCTCCATCACCACTAACAACGCCACCATCTCTCCCACCCCACACACCAAAGTCCTGGGTGTCACCCTGGACTCCCACCTCTCCTTCCTACCCCACATTCAACTGCTATCTAGATCTTGCAGGCTCCTTCTCCGCAACATCTCCAAGATACGCACATTCCTCACCCCAGACACCACCAAACAACTCGTACACTCCCTCATCATCTCACGCCTGGACTATTGCAATTCCCTTCTCACTGGCCTACCCAAACGAACGCTATCCTCACTCCAACGCATCAAATTCAAGCTGCTAACCCTGACCTACAAAGCCATTCACAAGGCCGCCCTAAACTACATAACTGACCTGATACCCAAATACTACCCTACCCGTGCCCTCCGCTCCTCACAGGACCTCCTACTCTCTGGCTCCCTGGTCTCCTCCTCCCACGCCCGATTGCAGGACTTCTCCCATCCTCTGGAACTCCCTACCCCAATCCATCAGACTGTCACCCACCCTCCTCACCTTCAGGCGCACCCTGAAAACCCTCCTCTTCAGGGAAGCCTACCCCAACCTCACCTAACACCTGACCTCACCTTACAACCTCCTCCAGTCCTCCCACCACTCCATCCCCCACAGCCATCTCCTCCTGTATCACCTTCCCCTCCCTCCTAGATTGTAAGCTCGAAAGAGCAGGGCCCTCGAACCCCTCGTGTACTGTTTTGTTACTGTCTTGTCTCATGTTCTGTCCCCCTTGCTACTGTACAGCGCTGAGCATACCCTTTGGCGCTATATAAATACTGTATAATAATAATAAGTGCCAAACCAAAAATATAAATTTACAAATTAGTAGATCGCCTGCACCTATCACATACTTATACAAATGCACCTAATTAATTATAAATACCAAATTGTGCCACGCTCCACTGTTACCAATAAATCATAAATACATGTATATGTGCCCAAATGACATCTAGTGCAATAGTATATAAATCCACTGTAGATAACAAAATAGTCCATATATAATTCTTCAAATTTCTTGTGTTCACTTAAAATATATATATTCTGTACATCTTAATGCAACTCCTGTGTGAAAATTCACTTTAAAATTCATGCACCCCCACTGGTTGTGCTCTCACCTCAAATATATGACCAAACTGTTAAGTGAGGTCATAAAAAGCCTGTGTCCCTTTAATTGGACCAAATATGGATGGGATGGTGTCCTGCTGAGTGGGATCCCTTTCATTCATCAATTGGCTCTCTTCCCACGATGGATATGTTAAAAGAGTAGCCAAATCATAGTGCTTTATCCTTAAGCAACCATTTATTAATAAAAAGTAGTACGCTCACATGATCAATGTACAGAAAATGCTTTGTGCAAAAAATTGCGTCCTGAATTTTGGCAGGACAAAAGGTAGGACTCAAAGAGCCCTGCTGTAGGAAGGGATCCCCAGAGCTCCGTTTCACAAGCCTGGCTGGGATATTCACTTCTCCGTCCCACTGCAGCACAGCACCAATGGTCCATATTTGGTCCAATTAAAGGGAAACAGGCTTTATATGACCTCATTATATGTCATTTGGGCACGTATACATGTATTTATAATCTACTGATAACAGTGAGGCGTGGCACAATTTGGTATTTATATTTAGGATGTGATCTAATGTTCTATGAGCAGACAGATGTAAATGGCTTTGTGTCTGTTTACATTAGACTACCTCCAAGTCCGTCCAGATCCTTTACTGGTTTTCTGGACCTAAATATAATGTATCAGAGATAGCCTAATGTCCATTTACATCCAGCAGCTCATAGATCTGTAGCACCCTCTTAGACTGTTTGCTAGAGAGGTTCAGGTAAATGTAGTTTTTCAGCTCCTCTGTGATCATTGGAGCGATGTGTGATTATTTTTGGCTTTTCTGTGTTTCTTTGGCTGCAGGCTCCATTACTTCCCCCTGCCTTCTGGTGGATTCTAGAATGCACTGGGTTGGAAGACCCTTGGCCTTCTCTGTGGTCTCAGCAAATCCCTGGGGGGATGGATGCCCAGTAGGCAGCTTGGGAGTGCATAAATCGTCTAGGGCCTGGAGAAGCAGGGTTCTTGTCCAGAAGGAGAAGTAGAACTTCACTGTAGCTGAAGTTTGCTCATCGGGGTTCCAGCTCAATGGAAGCTGGGGGCTATTTTCTGAATGTAGCTGGAGCCATAAAAGAGGGATTTTATTGAGGATCGGTCTGAGAATTCACTGGAGAAATGTTTGACTGATATTGGATGGAGGCATCCAAATATTGCGAGACATTGTGACTACAGGCCTTAGTTTAGGATCTTGGTGACTGTTCGTTGCTACTACCCCTTTGAGCATTTGTTACAATGCTGCTTTGTTGTGACTAGAGATGAGCGAATCGAACTAGGCGAACCGGAATTCGAGTCGAATTTCAGGAAATATTCGATTCGTGTCGAAACCGAAATTTTGCCTACTTCGGGTGCGCGAATCGAACATTTCCCGATCAGCCGGCAAAAGTGTCCCTGCAGTGAGCTCCGCTATTTCTGACAGTTCTCTGACAGAAGGAACACATGTTTAGCGGTTGAAACATTGTATCTATTAGTTTACATTTAGGATACAGATGTTTCAACCACTGTACATGTGAAGAAGTTGTGAGAGAACTGTCAGAAATAGAGGAACTCTGCACATACACTTTTTGCCGGCTTGGAATTATTCTTCTTTTCATCCTACTTCTTCTTCTTCTTCATCCTCAGAAGAAGAGGATGAGGATGAGGATGAAGAAGAAGAAGAAGAAGAAGAAGAAGAAGAAGAAGTAGGATGAAAAGAAGAATAATTCCAAGCCGGCAAAAAGTGTATGTGCAGAGTTCCTCTATTTCTGACAGTTCTCTCACAGCTTCTTCACATGTACAGCGGTTGAAACATCTGTATCCTAAATGGAAACTAATAGATACAATTTGTATCTATTAGTTTCCATTTAGGATACAGATATTTCAACCGCTGTACATGTGAAGAAGCTGTGAGAGAACTGTCAGAAATAGAGGAACTCTGCACATACACTTTTTGCCGGCTTGGAATTATTCTTCTTTTCATTCTTCTTCTTCTTCCTCATCCTCATCCTCATCCTCATCCTCTTCTTCTGAGGATGAGGATGAAGAAGAAGAAGAAGAAGAAGTAGGATGAAAAGAAGAATAATTCCAAGCCGGCAAAAAGTGTATGTGCAGAGTTCCTCTATTCTGCAGATACACTTAGAGGAGCTCTGCAGATACACTTAGAGGAGCTCTGCACATACACTTTTTGCCGGCTTGGAATTAATCTTATTTTCATCCTACTTCTTCTTCTTCTTCTTCTTCTTCTTCATCCTCATCCTCAGAAGAAGAAGAGGATGAGGATGAGGATGAAGAAGAAGAAGAAGAAGTAGGATGAAAATAAGAATAATTCCAAACCGGAAAAAAGTGTATGTGCAGAGCTCCTCTAAGTGTATCTGCAGAGCTCCTCTAAGTGTATCTGCAGAATAGAGGAACTCTGCACATACACTTTTTGCCGGAAACCGCTGTATGGAGTGAATGTCCCAGAACTGTCAGAAATAGACTATTTATGACAGTTCTGGGACATTCACTGCATACAGCTGTTTTAACCGCTGTATGGAGGGAATGTCATGGAACTGTCAGAAATAGACTATTAATGACAGTTCTGGGACTGTCCTTCAATGCAGCGGTTGAAACATTGTATGTATTTGTTTCCATAAATGGATCCATTTATGGAAACAAATACATACAATGTTTCAACCGCTGCATGGAAGGACAGTCCCAGAACTGTCATTAATAGTCTATTTCTGACAGTTCCATGACATTCCCTCCATACAGCGGTTAAAACAGCTGTATGGAGTGAATGTCCCAGATCTATCAGAAATAGACTATTTATGACAGTTCTGGGACATTCACTGCATACAGCTGTTTTAACCGCTGTATGGAGGGAATGTCATGGAACTGTCAGAAATAGACTATTAATGACAGTTCTGGGACTGTCCTTCCATGCAGCGGTTGAAACATTGTATGTATTTGTTTCCATAAATGGATCCATTTATGGAAACAAATACATACAATGTTTCAACCGCTGCATGGAAGGACAGTCCCAGAACTGTCATTAATAGTCTATTTCTGACAGTTCCATGACATTCCCTCCATACAGCGGTTAAAACAGCTGTATGGAGTGAATGTCCCAGATCTATCAGAAATAGACTATTTATGACAGTTCTGGGACATTCACTGCATACAGCTGTTTTAACCGCTGTATGGAGGGAATGTCATGGAACTGTCAGAAATAGACTATTAATGACAGTTCTGGGACTGTCCTTCCATGCAGCGGTTGAAACATTGTATGTATTTGTTTCCATAAATGGATCCATTTATGGAAACAAATACATACAATGTTTCAACCGCTGTATGGAAGGACAGTCCCACAACTGTCATTAATAGTCTATTTCTGACAGTTCCATGACATTCCCTCCATACAGCGGTTAAAACAGCTGTATGGAGTGAATGTCCCAGATCTATCAGAAATAGACTATTTATGACAGTTCTGGGACATTCACTGCATACAGCTGTTTTAACCGCTGTATGGAGGGAATGTCATGGAACTGTCAGAAATAGACTATTAATGACAGTTCTGGGACTGTCCTTCAATGCAGCGGTTGAAACATTGTATGTATTTGTTTCCATAAATGGATCCATTTATGGAAACAAATACATACAATGTTTCAACCGCTGCATGGAAGGACAGTCCCAGAACTGTCATTAATAGTCTATTTCTGACAGTTCCATGACATTCCCTCCATACAGCGGTTAAAACAGCTGTATGGAGTGAATGTCCCAGATCTATCAGAAATAGACTATTTATGACAGTTCTGGGACATTCACTGCATACAGCTGTTTTAACCGCTGTATGGAGGGAATGTCATGGAACTGTCAGAAATAGACTATTAATGACAGTTCTGGGACTGTCCTTCAATGCAGCGGTTGAAACATTGTATGTATTTGTTTCCATAAATGGATCCATTTATGGAAACAAATACATACAATGTTTCAACCGCTGCATGGAAGGACAGTCCCAGAACTGTCATTAATAGTCTATTTCTGACAGTTCCATGACATTCCCTCCATACAGCGGTTAAAACAGCTGTATGCAGTGAATGTCCCAGATCTATCAGAAATAGACTATTTATGACAGTTCTGGGACATTCACTGCATACAGCTGTTTTAACCGCTGTATGGAGGGAATGTCATGGAACTGTCAGAAATAGACTATTAATGACAGTTCTGGGACTGTCCTTCAATGCAGCGGTTGAAACATTGTATGTATTTGTTTCCATAAATGGATCCATTTATGGAAACAAATACATACAATGTTTCAACCGCTGTATGGAAGGACAGTCCCACAACTGTCATTAATAGTCTATTTCTGACAGTTCCATGACATTCCCTCCATACAGCGGTTAAAACAGCTGTATGGAGTGAATGTCCCAGATCTATCAGAAATAGACTATTTATGACAGTTCTGGGACATTCACTGCATACAGCTGTTTTAACCGCTGTATGGAGGGAATGTCATGGAACTGTCAGAAATAGACTATTAATGACAGTTCTGGGACTGTCCTTCAATGCAGCGGTTGAAACATTGTATGTATTTGTTTCCATAAATGGATCCATTTATGGAAACAAATACATACAATGTTTCAACCGCTGCATGGAAGGACAGTCCCAGAACTGTCATTAATAGTCTATTTCTGACAGTTCCATGACATTCCCTCCATACAGCGGTTAAAACAGCTGTATGGAGTGAATGTCCCAGATCTATCAGAAATAGACTATTTATGACAGTTCTGGGACATTCACTGCATACAGCTGTTTTAACCGCTGTATGGAGGGAATGTCATGGAACTGTCAGAAATAGACTATTAATGACAGTTCTGGGACTGTCCTTCCATGCAGCGGTTGAAACATTGTATGTATTTGTTTCCATAAATGGATCCATTTATGGAAACAAATACATACAATGTTTCAACCGCTGCATGGAAGGACAGTCCCAGAACTGTCATTAATAGTCTATTTCTGACAGTTCTATGACATTCCCTCCATACAGCGGTTGAAACCGCTGTATGGAGTGAATGTCCCAGAACTGTCAGAAATAGACAGAAACTGTCACAGAACTGTCCTTCTTCTCATCCTTCTCCTTCTTCTCATCCTTCTTCTCATCCTTCTTCTCATCCTTCTCCTTCTTCTCATCCTTCTCCTTCTTCTCATCCTTCTCCTTCTGCTCATCCTTCTTCTCATCCTTCTCCTTCTTCTCATCCTTCTCCTTCTCCTTCTTCTCATCCTTC